>NC_133366.1:53889945-54059048 GCF_049309525.1 Garra rufa
ATAAATTACATTTAACAGATATTCACATGAAAACAGCTATTTTAAATTGCAATAATATTTCACAATTTTACTGTTTTAACTGTATTTTTGATTAATATATATATATATATATATATATATATATATATATATATATATATATATATATATATATATATATTCCAATTGTTGTTCATATTTTATGGTAAATATTTAATTTAATTTAAAGGAAAATAATACTTTCATTCATTAAGGACGCAATAAATTGATCAAAATGACACTAAAGACATTTATAGTGTTACAAAAAAAAATATTCAAGATCATGTGACTCTGAAGACTGGAGTAATAATGCTGAAAATGCAGCTTTGATCACAGGAATAAATTACATGTTATAATATATTCACACAGAAAACAGCTATTTTAAATAGTAATAATATTTCACAATTTTACAGTTTTTACTGTATTTTTTAACAAAAAATTAATCCGTGATGAGCAAAAAATGCTCATTTCAGAAGCATTTTTTTAAAAATCACACATTTTGAACAGTAGTGTTTCCATAAAAATATTTGGCAGCACATTGGTTTTCAACATTAATAAAATCAGAAATGTTTCTTGAGCAGCAAATCAGCATATTAGAATGATTTCTGAAGGATCATTACTGTATTTTTGATCAAATAAATGCATTTCAGAAGCATTTAAAAAGAAAAAGCAGTAACAGTACAGTAGTGTAAATAGAAAATATTTTCTAAAATTTCTGAAAATTCAGCTTTGATCACAGGAATAAATTACATTTTAACAGATATCCACATAGAAAACAGCCATTTTAAGTTGTAATAATATTTCACAATTTTACCGTTTTTACTGTATTTTTTAACAAAAAAAAATGCTCACTTCAGAAGCATTTTTTAAAAAATCACATTTTGAACAGTTGTGTAAATAGAAAATATTCTCTCAAATTAAAAAAAAAATCTTCCAATTGTAATGAAAGTAAATTAATACTTCAATTTATCAAGTATGCATTCAGTTGATCAAAAGCGACACTGAAGACTGGAGTAATGACACTGAAAATGCAGCTTTGATCACAGGAATAAATTACATTTAACAGATATTCACATGAAAAACAGCTATTTTAAATTGCAATAATATTTCACAATTTTTCAGTTTTTACTGTGTTTTCAATTAAATAAATGCAGCCTCGGTGAGCAAAAAATGCTTATTTCAGAAACATTTTCTTTTAAAAATCACACTTTTTGAACAGTAGTGTTTGCACAAAAATATTGGGCAGTACAACTTATATTCACACACAATCACACATTTTGAACAGTAGTGTAAATAGAAAATACTCATACAATTCTTTCAACTGTAATTGACTGTAATTGATAGTTTATCTGGCACATTTCAGCACAACATCCTATAAAAACAAGGCTTGTTTAGCTAGAAGTGTCAGTGTTTATGGGCGCTCATGGACTGCAGGGATGTAGATCGCTTTTTTATCCCATGAGCTTCAGTTTGAGTGTGTTTTTCTCTGAGGACTTTTCAGAGGAACTACTTCGTTTAGCATTCACGTTCATTCTTCCTGTCCGTAAAACTGAATCCCATCTGCAGTCCGTTCCTGTACGTCATCAGCTCTAGGAACCATTTCAAAGGCTTTCAGGGCAGATTTGGTGAGTTGTTGTTTTGCTGTCAGCGAAATAGGACAGGAATAAAGTGGAAATGACACACAGACGGGACACAGAGATAACAGGAGAGCGGCGGCGACTGCGACGTGACCTTTCGCTGAGACGCCTCAACAATATCTGCTGGGATCTGGATCAGATGAACCGTTAGACGGCATTCCTGGATTGAATAATTGAAAAATAGATGCTCGCTCTCACGCGTTTGATGTCTCGCTGGCGGCGCGTCGATATGGAGTTACGGACGGGAATGACCTGAGGAATCAAACTGATGGAGAGACAAACAAAATCACACGGGCTTTCGGAGACGTGAATGCACATCCGTGTCAGACTTTGCTATTTACATTGAGATACAAGGCATAGTAAATGGGCAAAACATGCTGATACTCTGGTGCATTTTTTAAGATTTTTTTTTTTGTTCGCATTTTAAGTCCATCAAGCTTTATTTTTCAGTATTTAAAATTATTTTTTAGTTTCGTAAGTTTGTGATCAGATATTTAATGCTTTTTAAAGGAGATTTTCTGCTTATCAAGGCTGCGTTGATTTGATTAAAAATACAGAAAAAAACTGTAATATTGCGAAATATTATTGCAATTCAACATAACAGCTTTTTATTTTAATATACTTTAAAATATCATTTATTTCTGTGATGCAAAGCTGAATTTTCAGCATCATTACTCCAGTCTTCAGTGTCACGTGATCCTTCAGAAATCATTCTAATATGATAAAAATATGATAAAAAACAGTAATGACTTAAAGTTGATATTATGCAATACTAAGTCATAATTATGTTATAGAAAAGCAAAATTATGAGATACTAAGTCAAACTTTTGAGATAAAATGTCAGAATTATGACATACGTGGAAATATCAGTAAGACCTTTAATTGAGATATTGTCATAATTACAAAGAAAAGTCAAAATTATGAGATACAAAGGTTTAATGAAGAGATAAAGTCATAACTATGACTTAAAAAGTGTCAATTATAATATTCTTTGATGAATAGAACAGTTTTATATGATATATATTTACTGCCGTTCCAAAGTTTGGGATTAGTAAGATTTAAATGTTTTGTTTTTTTTTAATTAAATTTATTTGATTGAAAAGTGTAATATTGTGAAATGTTATTGCAATTTAAAATAGTGGTTTTCTATTTCATTATACCTTAAAATAAAATGTATCCCTGTGATGCAAAGTTGAATTCTCAGCATCATGTTCTGCTCTTTGTGGAAACTGTGATAAATGTGATTTTTCTGGATTCACAGATGAATAGAAAGTAAAAAAACAGCATTTAATTCTTTAAATATTAAGATAAAAAGTCAGCAATGACCAAAAGTTTATATTATGAAATACTAAGATTTTTTGTTGCATTTGCAATTCATAAAGCTTCATTTTTTTAGTTTTTAAAATATTTTTTGTTTGTTTCATATAATATATATTCACTGCCCTTGTGATCAGATTTTTTCTGCTCGTCAAGTCCACGTTTATTTGATTAAAAATAAAGAAAAAAACTGTAATATTGTGAAATATTATTGCAAATTAAAATAGTGGTTTTCTATTTGATTATACTTTAAAATATAATTTATTCCTGTGACGCAAAGCTGAATTTTCAGCATCATTACTCCAGTCTTCAGTGTCACATGATCCTTCAGAAATCATTCTAATAAGATAAAAATATGATAAAAAAAGTCAGTTATGACTAAATGTTTATATTATGCAATACTAAATCATAATTATGTTATAGAAAAGCTCAATTGTGAGATAAAAAGTCAGAATTATGACATGTGGAAAATTTCGTTGAAACCTTTAATTAAGAAATTGACATAATTACAAGGAAAAGTCAAAATTATGAGATAAAAAGGCTTAATGAGGAGATAAAATCATAATTATGACTTAAAAAAGTGGAAATTATAATATTATTTGATGAATAGAACAGAATTTTTTGAAATATTAAATATTACGTTGACATTGTGCAATACTACGACAAATAATGTTAGAAAGTAATGTAAAAATATGAAATTATGAGTCCATCAAGCTTTATTTTTCAATATTTAAAATAATTTTTAGTTTCATATAATATATATTCACTGCCTTTCCAAAGTTTGGGATTAGCATGATTTAAAGGCTTTTTAAAGGAGACTTTTTTGCTCATCAAGGCTGCGTTTACTTGATCAAAAATACAGAAAAAAGTAATATTATGAAATAGATAATCAAGTTTTTCAAGAGTTTCAAAAAGCTTTCTTATATGTAACTTATTGTTTTTGTGCATATTAAGAGGCAGAGAAATATGGAAGCTATTTTAAGCCACGAAATAAAAATATAAGTGTGACTTTTTATCTACTTTTATCGATTATGATTTTTTTTCACCACAATTTAATTTAATTTAATTTTATTTTATTTTATTTATTTTAATTTTTCTGTATTTTCATTTCATTTAATTATTTATTTTTTGTAATTGAGACTTTTTACCTCTCATTTTCAATTTTTTTTCTTGCAAATTAGTTTATATCTTTCTATATATCATATTAGTTTATAATTATTTTTTCCCTTTTGAATTTCAAGCTGTATATATCAGGAATATTGCCATTTTTAAAGTATATTAAAATAGAATACCTCTATTTTAAAATGCATTAACATTTCACAATATAACAGTTTTTTTTTTCTGTATTTTAATCAAATAAACACAGCAAAAAAAAAAAAAAGTTTCCTTTAAAAAGCATTACAAATCTTTCTGATCACAAAGTTTTGAGCAGCATATATACATACTCTTTCTTTTCTTTCTGCATGTGTTATTTCCAGTGAATGTGACCTGGACGTGTTTTAGACAGCTTTCAGGATTCAGCAACATGAGTCGTGTGGCGAGTGTGATATAAGCGTTGATTTGTCCTGATGCACCTGAAAGCCGGCGCGTTCATTATTTGTTATGAAGACAGCGAGAGGTCTGAGAGCGGCTTTGCTGTTAATATGGTTCCTGTCGCTGTAAAGCTGGCTCTCGTCTATATCATCCAGCAAAGCAAATCAGCTCGTGTTCTGAGTTTAACGTGTGAACAGAAAGCAGCGGATGTTGTTATTAGTGTCAGAGATTTCATTTGCTTGATTTTAGCTTTCTGTCACGTTCTTCTTGTCTGTAACTACCTGTTGTTCGGCATATTGAGAGACTGAGAGATACTGCACGGAAGCAATTTTAAACCATAGAATAGGAATAAAAATGCTTTTTATCTAGCAATTCTATTTTTCTCAGTATTGACTTTTTTATGTCCCACAATCATTTGTTTTCTTTTATTAATTTCTTTTCTTTTATTGATTTAATTTGATTTTAGTTTATTTTAGTTTTTTTTTTTTTTGCTGCAGAATAAAAAATTTTAAACTCACAATTAAGATTTTTTTTTCTTGCAAATTAGAGTTTTGTAAAAAAAAAAAAGGTTATTGCAACTTTTTATCTCACAATTCAGTTTTTTTTATTTGATTGTATTTTATTTATTTGATTTTTTTTTTTTTAGTTTTTAGTTTAGTTTTTGCTGCAGAATAAAAATGGTAAAAATAACTGTCACTTTTTACCTCACAATTCAGTTTTTTTTTTTTTGCTGCAGAATAAAAAATTTTTAACTCACAATTAAGATTTTTTTTTCTTGCAAATTAGAGTTTTGTAAAAAAAAAAAAAAAGGTTATTGCAACTTTTTATCTCACAATTCAGTTTTTTATTTGATTGTATTTTATTTATTTGATTTTATTTGATTTATTTTTTTTAGTTTTTATTTTAGTTTTTGCTGCAGAATAAAAAATGGTAAAAGTAACTGTCACTTTTTACCTCACAATTCAGCTTTTTTGTTTTTTTTGCTGCAGAATAATTTTTTTTTAACTCACAATTAAGATTTTTTTTTTGCAAATTAGAGTTTTGTAAAAAAAAAAAGGTTATTACAACTTTTTATCTCACAATTCATTTTTTTTATTTGATTGCATTTTATTTATTTGATTTGATTTTTTTTTTTTTTAGTTTTTGCTGCAGAATAAAAAATGTTAAAAGTAACTAACTTTTTACCTCACAATTCAGTTTTTTTTTTTTTTTTTTGCAAGTGCGTTTATATCACAATTCTGACATTTATCCATTAGAATTACCAGTTACAGTAATTATATGTATTTATTTATTAATTTCACAGTTTTTTTCTGATTTGTTTTTTTTTCTCAGAATTCTCACAATTAGTATTTTTATGTCAAAACTGTGAAATATAAACACATATTTACATAAATAAATATATACATAAATAAAAGTTATGTCCATGGCTTAAATGAGCTTTCTTGTTTGTAACTTCTTCTTTTTTTTCCCAGCATATTAAGAGCTTGAGAGATATGGAAGCTGTTTTAAGTCACGGAATAAAATTAAAATTGTAACTTTTTATTTTTTTTTAGCAATTCTGACAATTTTTCTGTTTTGACTTTTTTTTTACTGCCCACAGTTTATTTTATTTGTTTAATTATTTTATTGTTTTTACCTCATGATTCAGTTTTTTTTTTTTTCTTGCAGATAAGAGTTTATATTTCAATTCTTACTTTTTCCCCTTAGAATTTCAAGTTTTTTAAGAATTTCAGTAAGCTTTCTTGTTTGTAACTTTTTTTTTTCTGCATATTAAGAGACTGAGAGATAGGGAAGCAATTTTTAAGCCATCTTTTTAGCAATCTTACAATTCAGACTTTCTTTTTGAGTTTTTACTTTTTTACACCCCACAATTTTTATTTTTATTTTATTTTATTTATTTTTGATTTTTTTTTTCTTGCAAATGAGTTTATCTCAGTTCTTACTTTTCCCCTTTTGAATTTTAAGCTATATATATATTTTTTTTCTTTAGAATTCTGAGTTTGCACCTTACCCACTTTTTATCCTACAATTCAGTTTTTTTGCAAGTAGATTTATATCACAATTATGACATATTCACTTAAAATTACCAGTTACAAATTATAAAAATTATTAAATGTATTTATTTATTTATTTTGCAGTTATTTGTTTTTTTTTCTCAGAAAGGCTTTTTTCTATTTCACAATTAGTATTACGTCAATAAATATATATACAATTTAACTTTGTTTTTTGCAGTTTATTTTTTATTTTTATTTTCTCAGAAAGACTGAGAAACAATTTGTATTTTTCAAAACTGTGAAATATAAACACAATAAATAAATAACTAAATAAAGTATGCCCATGGCATAAATAAGCTTTCATAAGTCAGCAGATGTTTTTGTCTTACAAAAAGAACAGTATTTTCAGAATACTGCATTTTACTTACATAAGGTGACATTTTAGAGTGAAACAATATGGAAAAATGTCCAGCAGGGTTGAATTGTGTGGGTATTTCTCAGATACTCTTCATGCAAACTAGCATTTTCTTGCTGTGCTGTAAGGCCTTCATTGTGTTGAAGCGGTTGAATATTCGGTGTTGAGCGTATCAGCGGGGGTCCGTAGAGCCGTGTCTGCTGTCTGCCATCCTCACAGCGGGCGCAGACCCTCGGGCGGACACTGTTGCTGGTGTTTTGGACTGAAAGAGAAAGTTCTGGTGTGGTAACAGTCCTCTTCGCCACGGGGATCCGGTGCGTGAGAAAGCCAGTCACACTAACAGCTGAGATCTTCACTAACAGCCTGTTAACTGTGAAATGGAAGTTGGTAAATGATAAAAGTATTATTGGGTAACATCTTTACTTAAAGCTTCACACTGGAAGTAGCAGGTGGTGAAGGACATCAGGACCATAATGCACATCTTTAAGAAGAGTTATGTAAGAATCTGTTTGATCAAACTTTCATCAATGACATTCACAAATATTACGTAAGAGTTTGTGTATGATTATATATGAGGGTCAATGATGAAAAAGTGTAATACTGCTTTAAATTGTTGTTTTTCCAAAAAATATTTTTTTAAAAATGTCTTTAATTTAATTGCATTTTTGTTTTTGTTTTTCTGAGCAAAAAATAAAAATCATACGTTTTTCCCTAATTTACAGAGGACTAAAACTAAATGCAATTCAGTGTAATAATCTTGTTTTTCCGCAAATTGAGAGACTGAGAGATATGGAAGCTATTTTAATATAATATAATATAATATAATATAATATAATATAATATAATATAATATAATATAATATAATATAATATATAATATAATTAAATATAATTTTTCCCTTTGAATTACCAGTTACAAATTACAATATTTATTTATTTATTTATTTCACTTTTTTCTGATTTGTTTTTTCTCAGAAAGATCTCACAATTAGTATTTTTATGTCAAAACTGTGAAATATAAACACACAATTTAGATAAATAAATAAATAAGTTATGTCCATGGCATAAATAAGCTTTCTTGTATGTAACTTCTTGTTTGTTTGTCAGCATATTAAGAGGCTGAGAGATGTGGAAGCTATTTTAAGCCACGGAGTAAAATTAAAATTGCATTTTTTATTTTTTTTTAGCAATTCTGACTATTTTTCTCAGTTTTGACTTTTTTACATTACACAGTTTTATTTTATTTTATTATTTAAAATTATTACATTTTTATTGTCTTTTTTTTTTTTTTGTAATTGTAATTGTCACAATTCATTTTTTTTCTTCAAATGAGTTTATATCTCAATTCTTATTTTTTCCCTTTTAAATTTCTCTCTCTCTCTCTCTGATTCTGTTTTTCATGTTTTTACTGAGTGTTTTAGATTGGCTCCAGTGTTTACATTGCTCGAAAGATTAGTTGGAGGTTTGGGTTTTGTTTTTAACAAGACACTGTTTGTTTTTGGATGTAAATATTCAAGAGCACATAGTCGACAGTGTACCTTAGCC
This sequence comes from Garra rufa, assembly GCF_049309525.1. Lineage (NCBI taxonomy): Eukaryota > Metazoa > Chordata > Actinopteri > Cypriniformes > Cyprinidae > Garra > Garra rufa. The sequence continues at coordinate 53,898,405 of NC_133366.1, forward strand.
AATTTTATTATGGGGCAAGCCAAACTAGCCATTTGGAAGTCTCATAGATTGGCTGCTGAGGGAAACATATAAATGTTCTCCGATATTTTACTGCTTTGATGGAGTTCAGGATAAGAATGGAATATAGATTCTCTAAAATGACTGATAACTTGCATGATTTTGAGTTCAAATGGTGTATAAATGATGTTTTGCTGTTAGTTTGTGAAGATGGGGAATTAATATTTAACTGGTGAGGTGAAGTGAGGGATTTATTGATAACTTTGTAATGTGAGGAGCCGGAAGTATAATGTTAGATTTATTTAAAATGTCTTTAAAGTGTGTTTAAAAGTCAAATTCTCTCTCTCTCTCTCTCTCTCTCTCTCTCTCTCTCTCTCTCTCTCTCTCTCTCTCTCTCTCTCTCTCTCTCTCTCTCTCTCTCTCTCTATTTATTTATTTATTTATTTATTTATTTATTTGTATATATTTTTTTTTCCCCTAATTTACAGAAGACACCCACTAAAATGTCATTCAGTGTAACATATTTACAACAAAAATCAGTTTATGACATATCAGAAGATGAATTACTCTCACCCCAAATACTAATTAGCTGTAATTCTTGACATATTCTGACAGTTTCTACTGAGGGGTTTGTTTCTATATCATTCACCTGGTTTTATTTGTGTACTTTATCTTTTCATCTGTAGATTTCAGTTATAATAGATGTAATTAACGGCTGTTTCGCAAAATAAGTTTTTTCCCCACTTCAGCTGCACTTACATACACCAGCTTAACAGTTTTATTTCTATCTATATTCAGGTTTTTACTGAGGCGTTTTTTTATATATCATTACCTGGTTTTACATTTGCACTTTATCTATTTTATTTGTATCTGCAGTTTTTTATTCCAGTGCATATATTTAAAAAAAAAGTTTATTTTTTTCTTCCACTTTAGTATCATTTACATACACCAAACTTAGCCGTTTATTCCTACTTACTGTATATTCTGAAGGGTTTTACTGAGGCCTTTGTTTATACATCATTTGCTTGGTTTTATTATTATACTTTATCCATTTGTGTCTTTAGATTTCAGGTCATTTTCTCAAAGTTTCTGGTTTGATTTTTACACTTTATCTTGCGAATGAAGATTTCAGTAATAATACATATATTTAAAAAGTTTTGTTGTCCACTTCAGCAGCACATACATATACCAAAGTTTTATTTCTAGCTATAGTCTAAAGAGTTTTACTGAGGCGTTTGTTCATATGTCATTCGCTTGGTTTTATTATTGCACTTCACCCATTTGAGTCTGCATTTTTCAGGTCATTTTCTCAAAATGACTTTTTTTTTCACTTCAGCTGCATTGCATACACCAAAACAGTTTTATTCCTATCTCTATTCTGAAGAGTTTTACTGAGGCGTTTGTTCAGATATCATTCAGCTGGTTTGATTTTTGCACTTTATCTATTTGCATCAGCAGATTTAAATGATAAAGTATACATTTAAAAAGTTTTATTGTCCACTTCAGTAACTCTTACATACACCAAAACTTACAGATTTATTCCTATCTATATTCTGAAGGGTTTTACTGAGGCGTTTGTTTATATATCATTTACCTGGTTTATATTTGCACTTTATCTATTTGCGAATGAAGATTTCAGTAATAATACATATATTTAAAAAGTTTTGTTGTCCACTTCAGCAGCACATACATATACCAAATTGAAGTTTTATTTCTAGCTATAGTCTAAAGAGTTTTACTGAGGCGTTTGTTCATATGTCATTCGCTTGGTTTTATTATTGCACTTCACCCATTTGAGTCTGTATTTTTCAGGTTGTTTTCCTAAAATTACTTTTTTTTTCTCCACTGTAACAGCACTTACATACACCAAAACTTACAGTTGTATTCCTCTCTATATTCTGAGAGTTTTTAATGTGGGGTTTGTTCATATATCATTCACCTGGTTTATATTTGCACTTTATCTAAGTATTTGCATGTAGATTTCAATGACAATACATATATTTAAAAAGTTTTTTGTTCACTTCAGCTGCACTTACATACACAAAAACTTACAGTTTTATTCCTATCTCTATTCTGAAGAGTTTTACTGAGGCGTTTGTTCATATATCATTTGACAGTTTTTTTTTTTTTTTTTTTTTGCACTTCATCTATTTGTGTCTCCAGATTTCTGCTACTGTACATATCTTTAAAGGCCATTTCTCAAAATGAGATTTTTCTCCACTTCAGAAGAGCTTACATACACCAGACTTAGCATGTTTATTCGTATCTACTGTATATTATGAAGGGTTTTACTGAGGGGTTTGTTCATATATCATTCGCCTGGTTTTATACAATCATCTGTTGACAGAATTATATAAAAAATCCTACATATATCCTACATAGAAAATCTTACACACATACATATATATATATATATATATATTTTTTTTTTTTTTATTATTTTGTATTTTGAGGGTATTTCATGGTAATGTATGCACAAATTTTGATAAATTTTCCAATTAAAAAAAATAAAATAATAATGCATTTTTGTTTTGTTTTCTAACATTTTTTATTACTTTTCAATTATGGCAGTATTTCATGTTCAAATAGAGACAATGCCTTTAAAATCCAACTTTTGAAGTCGGATTGGTGCCATCTGGTCGGAACGGAAAAAAGAAAAACATCTTCAATCCCATGGTTTATCCACTAGATTCCTAGCTCTATATAAAAGGCCTATACATTTTCTAGTCGTTTTGTCGAATCCCAACTCGAGGACCTTTCCCGTTCCCGCCCCCTATCTCTCTCCAACTTTGCTTCCTGTCACTACTGATCTATCCTATCAATAAAGGTGAAAATGGCAAAAAATAATCTTAAAATAAAAATAAAAAATTCTAGTCGTTTTTAAGCATAATAACTTATTTTTATGAAGTTGTGGATTTGGATATACATTTAGACATTCTAAAGGACAACTTTTTGTATAGGTTTAGATTTTTAGTCAGTTTTTGCATTAATTTCACTACTGTCAATCTTGAACACAGAGAAAAACATTTTGTTACACATATCATCAAACAAAAATGTACAAATGAACAGGAATGCTTCATCAGAGGTTAATTAATTTGATTGATTGGCTGGACTTGTTTTTCTTTTTTTTTCAGTAAAATCAATGTTATATATTTTTGTTCATTACTATTGTTTCTTTTTTCTTTTGTACCTTGAGAAAATTTCGTTGGACTAATTAATGTGTATGCAATAATTATGTTTTTTTTTTTTTTCATAAAAAAAGAAAAACATCTGCAATTCCACAGTTTAGCCAATAAATTCCTAGCTCTATATAAATTTTCTTGTTTTTTTTTTTAGACGTAATGACTTATTTTTATTAAGTTTTCGATTTGGATATACATTTAGACATTCTCAAAAACTTTTTGTATAGGTTAAGATTTTTTTGTTTCAAATTTTGTCAGTTTTTGCATTAATTTCACTACTGTCAAACTTAAACAGAAAAAGATATCAAAATCAAAATTCACCAAAAATGTAAAAATGATGAATAATGAACAGGAGTGCTTCATCATAGGTCAATTAATCTGATTTCAAAACCTTTTTTAAGTCTTCTGGTTTAATTTTGCCATAATGTTACAGCTATACCAGTTAATTTGTGTGTGTATAATAATGTGATGTGTGTGTGTTAAGCAACTAACTCTGAATTATACAAGGGATTTTACTGAAATAGTATTTGCTTGTAAAATGTGCTCCAGTAATCTTAATAAGTTGTAAAAGTTGCACAGCTTAGTCTCACTCCATTGATGTGTCTTCTCCATTGAGGGTCTGTGTGTGAATACAGTATCTACGATTGCACTTAGTCCTTCTGTATTTTTAGATCTCAAGCTCTCAGCGAGACTCACCTGAGCACCTAAAGGGCCAAATACTGTCACACCGAGAACATGCAACTTGTTTAATTAACCCGACGAGACGAGGCATAAAAGAGCAACAGAACCAGGAGGATCTAGAAATAAAGATGCCTAAAAATATAACAAACCATCAATAATAAATTTGATCTGATTCTGTATGATTAGCGTGTTAAGATAATATACATTTTATGTGTTTTATTTGTCACTTGCTCAAAGTGACGACTAAGCAAAAGCTGCGTTATGACCCATAAAGTCCATTTATGCATTATGGCTTTATAGCAGAATATGGAATATTAGCCCTTTACTGTCAGGACCATGAGCGCTTTACTGCGGTAAATTCTTAGTCTGTGGGCTCATTTGCATTTTTACGTTCGTGCATTTGGCGGATGATTTTATCCGAAGCGACTTTAATTACATTGAAGGTTTACATTTGATCCGTTCATGCATTTCCCAAGTGTTCAATGCTCTACGGTTTGAGCAGCGATATTACAGCTTTTTGAGTTTTGAGACAAGAATCTTTATTTATTTATTTATTTATTTATTTATTTATCATTTATACAAAATATATTATATATTGAGATTTTTATCACTTAACATAAATTAACTACACTGTGAAAATGTTTTGTTTTTTAAGTTGTTTTATACTATTTCAGTATTTCTACTTCAAAATGTCACATTTAATTAGTTCCTTGCCTATAAATAAATAAATAAATACTGAATTATGGGATACTAAATCGAAATGATGACATAAAAAGTCAGAATTTTGACATGGGTGGAAATTGAGACCTTTAACTGAGAAATGGTCATAATTGCAAGAAAAAGTCTAAGTGATAAAGTCTTAATGAGGAGATAAAGTCATAATTATGTTTCTAGTGTGATTAGCATACTTACTAGCATGTTTTTAGCATGATTTTAACATGATTAGAAAGTTGTTAGCATGATTACCAAGTAGCTAGCTCATGTCTAGCATGATTAGCAAGTTGTTTGTATGTTTCCAGCATGTTTCTAACATGCTTAGCAAGTTGTTAGCATGTTTCTAATGTTTCTAGCAGGATTAGCATGCTTCTAACATGTTTCTAGCATGATTAACAAATTGCTAGTACATTTCTACCATGTTTCTAGCATGATTAGCGAGTTGCTATCATGTTTTAGCACGATTAGCAAGTTACTAGCATGTTGTTAGCATGATTATAGCATGATTACCAAGTTGCTATCATGTTTCTAGCATGATGAACAGGTTGTTAACCTGATTCTAGCATGATTACTAAGTAGCTAGCACGTTTTTAACATTTAGTTAGCATTATTAACTATTTGCTGATATATTTATAGCATGATTAACAAGTTGCTAGTATGTTTCTAACGTGTCTAGCATGATTTGCAAGTTGCTAGTACATTTCTAACATGTTTCTAGCATGATTATCAAGTTACTAGCATGATTAGCATGTTACTAGCATGTTTCTAGCATGATTTGCAAGTTACTAGCATGATTAGCATGTTACTAACATGTTTCTAGCATGATTCGCATGCTTCTAACATGTTTCTAGCATGATTATCAAGTTACTAGCATGATTAGCATGTTATTAGCATGTTCCTAGCATGATTTGCAAGTTGCTACTATGTTTCCAGCATGTTTCTAACATGATTAGTAAGTTGTTAGCATGTTTCTAATGTTTCTAGCATGATTCGCATGCTTCTAACATATTTCTAGCATGATTAGCGAGTTGCTATCATGTTTCTAGCATGATTATCAAGTTACTAGCATGATTAGCACGTTACTAGCATGTTTCTAGCATGATTTGCAAGTTACTAGCATGATTTGCATGCTTCTAACATGTTTCTAGCATGATTATCAAGTTACTAGCATTATTAGCATGTTATTAGCATGTTTCTAGCATGATTTGCAAGTTGCTACTATGTTTCCAGCATGTTTCTAACATGATTAGTAAGTTGTTAGCATGTTTCTAATGTTTCTAGCATGATTCGCATGCTTCTAACATATTTCTAGCACGATTAGCGAGTTGCTATCATGTTTATAGCATGATTTACAAGTTACTTGCATGACTGACAAATTGTTAGCATGTTTCTAGCATGATTAACATGTTATTAGCATGTTAGCAAGATTAGCAAGTTAGTTTGAATGAGTTTGATTGGAATAGACATATAACATAGAAGGGCAGTTTGATTGAGTCTCAAGGGATTGTGGGAGTTTTGTCAGTTGGAGTTTGAATAGTGTTGATCATTTGAACATTGCCTCAGTGTAAGTCAATGGGATTTTTCCCAGTTTTAATCATCATTTTTAGGAAACCCGTATGTCCAATCAGTTAGAAAAGACAGAGGAACTAACTTCAGATGAGTCTGAAGATCTGGGCTGAGTTTGGAGTTTGAAGAAGAATAATAACTGTAAGTTTAAACAATATTTCAGCAAAGTCCCTTTAAGGCAAGTCATGTCTCTCGGCGGCCATCTTTGAAACGCTACTCAGGCAGGCAAGTGCAGCTTCAATCTCTTTGAATGGGGAAACATCAAATTCTCCAAAACTGTTCACCAAGCTTCAATTAAATTTCATATTTTAAATCCCCAAAGAAATCCAACAAGAACTGCCTCTTAAATATGGTTCTATGTGCTTCAATAGCATTAAAAAACACTTATTTTTCCGGCTAAATGAGCCAGTGTCCATGCACACTACTGAGCGCACGTCTTAGAGCGCCGATTGTTTCTATAGCAACCAGGACTTCTAACGACAGCTGCAGTGACGCGCTGACTTTACTAATCAATGATTGGCTCTTTCACTAAGAAGGCGGGGCTTCGCGGCCATAATGAACGTTGCATTTTTCCCCATTTAAAACTACACGAGTGACACGTCTTGGGTGTTCTATAGTCTTTGATTTCAGTAAGTCTGCTTTCTCAATTTTACACATCATTTTGGACCAAATAAATGCAGCGTTGGTGAGCAAAATAGACTTTCTTTTTTTTTTTTTTTTTTTTTAAATGTTTAAGCATCACTAACTCATTATCATTCAAAGCAGCTTGACCTCATATGAAGTGTAATTAAGCCCACAGACGGCCGCGCCGAGGGCCAAACGACTCTCACGCCGTAACTGACTGTGATTTGACAGAAATCCAGGAGCGGCGTGAGTCTCCACAGACGTATGGAGGGTTTGCGGCGGGTAGGAGCGCCGCAGAGGCACTAAAAGAGTGGCAGTGCATGCTGGGATGCGCTTCTGAACGGAGCGGGGGGTTTGTGTGACACAGGCTCACGCTGAGACGCCCTCAGGCGTAAATACGGCTGCTGCTTCCCACCTGGGACTGCAGAGAAGAAGGTTTGTGTCAGCGATCCTCTTCATGTCTCATGTTTAAATGCACCATAAAGTCCCACGCGCACCTGTGAGAATCCCTGCACACCAGCTGCAGTTTTACCCCGTTTACCGCGGTACGCTTGCCTGAAGCGATGCTGCTCCTGCCTGAGCGCTCAGAGGATCTGGGAGGAGTGAGGAGTAAATACTGTACAGTAAACTTATGACACAGCAGTATATGCTGCATGGCTGGGAATCGTAAGGAGTTTAGCACTTCTGCTTCTACTTCTTTAAAGGTCCACTGAAGTGCCTTGAAACACACAGCGTTATTCTATGTGGTGACGCAATTTGAACTGAAACAGGAACATATCGTGCAGCCCCGCCCACTTTTTAAAATAGCCAATAGCGTACTATTAATATCTGCTCAGGCGAGAGCCATTGGGCTCGGTAAAACCACATTTGTAAGCTTATGACAGCCACAGTCTAATAAATTACCCCCTAGATTCAAAATGAAACTCTTACTAAAACAAAATAGTGATCATAATCAGTGCTGTATAAAGTACCTGAAAGCCATACTTAAGTAAAAGTACAGATATCTTACCAGAAACCACTTTGGTAGAAGTTGAAGTCACCGTTTAGAATATTGCTTGAGTAAAAGTCTTAAAGTATGTGATATTTATTGTACTTAAGTACAAAAGTATATATATTTTTTATCTTAAACATACTTAAGTATTGAAAGTAAAAGTACAATTAATTTTTATATCACCCAATTCAGAAAAAAAAGTCAGAACTGCGAGATACATAAAATAATTTCTCACAATTGCCAGTTTATATCTTCAATTTCGGAGAAAAAAAAGTCAGAATTCTGAGTTCATATCTCGCAATTCTGACCTTATTTCTTGCAATTGCAAGTTTATATCACCCAGTTCTGAGAAAAAAGTCAGAATTGAGTTTGTATCACGCAATTCTAGGGGGGGAAAAGATAGAATTTCCTGAAAAGAAGTCAGAATTGCGAGATACAGACTCGCGTTTGTGAGAAAAAAAAGTCAGAATTGTGATTTTTATCTCGCAATTCTGACTTTTTCTGAGATAAAAAAAAAAACTCAGAATGAAAGTAAAATGATCATGCATTCAAAACGGCAGTTTCAGTGTCCCGCATATTAATAGCGGCTCGGGCTCTGTGATTAAATCGGATTAAATATATATTTTCCTCCTTGTGCAAGCTACTGAAATGACCTGCTCTGTGAAACAGCCAATCAGAGCAGAGCTCATCATTATTATTCATGAACCTTCCAAATAAGGTAATAACAGACCATTTCATTCTAGGGATAATTTTTGACTTTTTCTTTCAATTATGGCAATTTCTCAATTGGAGGTCTCAATGACAAGGTCTCAGTTTCCACATATGTCATAATTCTGACTTTTTATCTCATAATTTCTACTTGGTATCTTATAATTTTGCTTTTCTATAACATAATTATGACATAGTATCACAAAGTGTCAACTTTTTGTCATTATTGACTTGATTTAAAAAAAAAAAGCTTTCAAACTTTCTTTTCATCTGTAAATCCTAAAAATATAAAATATATGACACTTTCCATTACACATTAAGTAGATCACTAATTAAGATAATACTACAGAACACGTGCAATTGCAAATCTCAAAAGTGAAAGTAAAATGACGGCGCATTCAAAACGGCTTTCAATATACCGCATGTTAATAGCGGCTCGGGCTTCGTGATTTAAAATATATATTAAATATATATTCACAGAGTGGCTCATTTCAGTATCTCACACATGGAGGACCATGTGTGAGATACTGAAATGAGCCACTCTGTGAAACAGCCAATCAGAGCAGAGCTCATCATTATTATTCATGAACCTTCCAAATAAGGTAATAACAGACCATTTCATTCTAGGGACAAATCCTAGGGTTGTAAATGGACCTTCTATGTAGATATCAGAGAACAATTTAAAATATTGTATCAAGGCATTCTGTGGCACCTTTAAAGAACACACTCCCGGTGCAGCGCGACTCAGAGCAGCAGTCAGTCTCCCAGCATGCACCGCATCCTGACAGCATCTCATGTGATTTGAGCTGCAGTGTGCCGCTTTCATTTCACTGAGATGTTCTACAGCCGCCGCGTCTGATTCCACATCAGCTCACAACACCCACGGGTGTCAAGCGTCTCGTCTAATGCAGCGTGTGGGAGCTGAACTTCTGCAGTCCCAGAGGATCGCTCCTCAGAGAACACCAGCGCTTCTGCCCAAACTACTCCAAACAACACATCCGTCAGCTCCATTAATACTGGCATGTGTCTGAACGCCGCTCAGGGCCTTCAGTCCTTCAGTATTCAAGCACGTTTGCCGCACAAATGTCATTAGTGAAGTTTGCGACGTGATGTTTACGCCGGCAGTGATTGAGACGTCCAGCAAATCCAACACACATTTCATGCAACCTGTTGATTCTGAAACAGGACAATTTTATTATCCTGAATGAATAATAAAAGACTTCATATTCAGTCTCAATCATTAATGTCAATAAAGTCTACTAAATACTACAGGGCCGTTGAATGCTTGAATCTGATTGATGAAATGTGTGACGGTTTCCACAAAAATATTGGCCAGCACAATGGTTTTCAACACTGATAATAATCAGAAATATTTTTTGAGCAGCAAAATTATTCATCAAGAACACATTAAAGGGATGGTTCGGAGTAGATTTGTGACCCTGGACCACAAAACCAGTCTTAAGTTGCTGGGGTATATTTGTAGCAATAGCCAAAAATACATTGCATGGGTCAAAATTTTTGATTTTTCTTTTATGCCAAAAATCATTAAGAAATTAAGTAAAAGTTCATGTTCCATGAAGAGTTTTTGTAAAATTCCTACTGTAAACATATCAAAATGTAATTTTTGATTTGTAATATGCATTGTTAAGAACCTAATTTGGACAACTTTAAAGGTGATTTTCTCAGTCTTTTTGATTTTTTTGCATCCTCAGATTTCTGATTTCAAATAGATGTATCTCAGTCAAATATTGTCCTATCCATACATCAATAGAAAGCTTATTTATTGAGCTTTCATATGATGTATAAATCTCAGTTTTGTCAAATTTAACCTTATGACTGGTTTTGTGGTCCAGGGTCACATTTGACTTCATTGCTATGCACTCCGAAGCCCATGTAAATACCCCATCCGAAAGCTTTTTTACCTTAGTCAAACATTGAGGGAGATATCAGAGTTTTTCGAATGGTTTGCTACAGCCGTACATGGAACATCTGATGTATGGCGACACGTCGACGTCACTTCCCTGGTTTTGGAAAAGCACGTAAAAGTCCACCTACAAGTTGACATGCACACAGGTAGGAGGACTTTTACGTGCTTTTCCCAAACCAGGGAAGTGACGTCGACGTGTCACCATTTGTAGTTTTTGAGACTAGTAGGGATCGGGTAAAAGTTGTTTTTAAAACACTCATGGTGGACTTACAAATTTTCAGATGCAGCGTTTTGTGAGTACATACCCTATTTACACTACTGTAGAAGTTTGGTAAGATTACGTCCACGTTTAGTGGTGCAGTTTACGAGATACATCAGATGTTCCATGTACAGCTGTAGCAAACCATTCGAAAAACTCTGATATCTCCCTCAATGTTTGACTAAGGTAAAAAAGCTTTCGGATGGGGTATTTACATGGGCTTCGGAGTGCATAGCAATGAAGTCAAATCTACTCCGAACCATCCCTTTAAATAGATTAAAAGTGTCAGTAAAGTGTCAGACATTTATAATGTTACAAAAGGTTCTTATTTTAAATATATGCTGTTCTTTTTTTTTTTTACTTTGTATTCATTAAATAATATAAAATTTTGAATTTGTCATAATTATGACTTTTGTTTCCTAATTAAAACTTTTATTTTATAAATCCTGATTTATTTTTTCTTAATCCTGACTTTTTAATATCTTAATTTTGACTTTTTTTTGTAATTAAGACATGGTATCACATTTTCTCTCTCATTTTGACATTTTATCTCATAATTTCAACTTTGTATCTCATAATTTTGCCTTTCTAACATAATCATGTCAACTTTTTACATAATATTTGAAATATATGCTGTTCTTTTAACTTTCTGTTCATCAAATGATATTATAATTTCTACTTTGTATGTCATAATTATGACTTTATCTCCCCATTAAGCCTTTTTATCTCATAATTTTGACTTTTTCTTGCAATTATGGCAGTTTCTCAATTAAAGGTCTCAATGACAAGCTCTCAAATGTCATAATTCTGACTTTTTATCTCATAATTTTGCCTTCTATAACACTAATTATGACTTAGTATTGCATAATATCAACTTTTAGTCATTATTGTCTTATTATGTTAATATTTAAAGAAACAAATGCTGTTCTTTTGAACTTTCTATTCATCTGTGAATCCAGAAAAATCACATTTAGCACAGTTTCCACAAAAATATTGGGCAGCACAAGTGTTATCAGCATCGATAATAATCAGAAATGTTTCTTGAGCATCAAATCAGCATATTAGAATGATTTCTGAAGGATCATGTGACACTGAAGACTGGAGTGATGCTGCTAAAAATACAGCTTTGATCACAGAAATAAATTACATTTTAACAGATATTCACATTGAAAACACATTGAAAACATTGCAATAATATTTCGCAATTTTTGTGTATTTCTGATCAAACAAATGACGTTATCTCCTCATAATTTTGTCTTTATTACAATTAATGACAAGTTCTCAATTATCTCATAATTTGGATTTGGTATCTTAGTACTATTTTGCCTTTCTATAACATAATCATGACATCAACTTTTGGTCATTACTGGCTTTTTATCTTAATAAACAACTGTTTTCAACACTGATAATAATCAGAAATGTTTCTTGAGCAGAAAATCAGCATATCGGTATGACTTCTGAAGGATCATGTGACACAAGACTGGAGTTATGGCTGATGAAAATTCAGCTTTGATCACAAAAATAAATTACAGTTTAATAAATATATTCACATTGAAACCCGCTTTTTAAATTTAAATAATATTTCACAATTTTCCAGTATTTTTGATCAAACAAATACAGCCTCGGTGAGCAGAAGAGACCTGTTGTTGTGTGAAGCTCGTCTAATTGAGTAACCGTAATCATAGGTGGCAGATCTAAAGCAGTAAACACTCATTATGTTGGCTTGGAGAAGCCAACATATTGTTATGCTATTTAAACTTATTATGTTGGCTTGGAGAGCCAACATACTGTTATGCTATTTAAACTTATTATTATTATTATTATGTTGGCTTGGAGAAGCCAACATATTGTTATGCTATTTAAACTTATTATGTTGGCTTGGAGAAGCCAACATATTGTTATGCTATTTAAACTTATTATTATTATTATTATTATTATTAAAATTCTTCTGAGACTAAAATTCTATACGCTACTCCTCCTAGAGCTTTAAGGCTACAAGCCCCAAACTCGGCGGAGCCCTGGGCCCTGGTCACCAAAGTGTTGCTATATCTTTTTGGAATGATCAGACTTACAGTTGATTTAATATTAATTTTTTTACATGAAAAATTTCTATGGGATTTCAATGGGCTGAGAAAAAATGCGCCATCTAAAGGCGCAATACCTCTCCACTGAAGAGGCGGGATTCAAACCTCTTACTTACAGTCACTCTGAAATCGGTGGAAATACAAATAAATACCGCCTTAAAAATTCAAATATTAAAGCGATTTAACTCTAAATACCCATTAGAACATATCAACAGCTAAATTCAGTGGTTTGTGAGTAGTTCTTGTAAGAGAAAAGCTCGCACCCTTCAGCGCTTATACAAGCCGTCAGCACTAGGCTTCTCTCTCTCGACATGTGCTCACAAACAACATAAATTGCACGAATTAGAACGCCTTTAAAGTAAATATATTTCAGCGATTTGTTTGTAAATACCCATTAGAACACATCAACAAATCATGCCTTTTGAGATCTGTTTTATTTCAAAGTTAAAGCACTGTCTTCAGCAAATGTGTTATACAGACGAGCTTTCACGGATCGGAGCTAACCTGACTGAGAATTATACATGACTGCACGTCTTTTAAAAGCATTTAAATAAAAACACTCCAGCGATCCAACACAATCAATATACAAGAATATTTTAAAGAACTACATTAGCTGCAAATGAGCTGTTCAATAGGTTTCACTAGATGTTACCGAGCTGAGACTTACTTTCACTTTGATTTCGGTGGAAAATGCATATAAATAACGCCTTTAAAATTACAATATTCCAGCCATTTAATAGTAAATACCCATTAGAAACACATCAAGACCTGAATTCAGCTGTTTGAGCGAATTTATTGAAACCCCTAAGCATTTCCTTCACCGCGCACAGATTGCTTTCAACGAGTTTACATGGATACGAACGACAAAATTTGCACAAATTTGACCGCCTTTAAAATTACAATAATGCAGCGATTTAATTCAGTCCACCCATTAGAAAATATCAACAGCTAAATGCGGTTGTTTGTGAGCATTTTGTTTTCATACAGAGAGCGCTGCATTCAGCAGTGTGTTAGACATGAGCTCCGAGATGTCCGACTGAGAATTATACATGACTGCACGTCTTTTAAAGGCATTTAAATAAAAACACTCCAGCGATTCAACACAATAAATATAGAAGAATATTTTAAAGACCTGCATTGGGTGCAAATGACGTTTTTCATAGGCTTAACTAACATGAGATGCACGGCTGCATTTATGTGTCTGTTAACAAAGACATCATTTGCACGTCTTTTAAAGGTATTTTAATACAAACACTCCGGCGATTCAACACAATAATAGTTCAGTCATATAATAAAAAGTTTAAATGCTTGCTTATTTCTGCTTTTCGGCTCAACCGCACGGCAACGCAACGCGGCTTTGAAGCAGGCATCACTTATTCCAGTATGGCAAGCCGTTTTAACCTAAAATACACATATTAATCCAATATGGTGTTCTGGGCTGGCCCTTTTGCCCGAAGCCTGCCCGGTTTGCTTCTCCAAGCCAACATTTAAAGTTTGTCATCGAACTTTAGCTTCTAGTTATTATTCAACCTTCTTCTGAGACTAATTTTCTATACGCTACTCCTCCTAGGGCTTTAAGGCTACAAGCCCCAAACTCGGCGGAGCCCTGGGCCCTGGTCACGAAAGTGTTGCTATATCTTTTTGGAATGATCAGACTTACAGTTGATTTAATATTAATTTTTTTACATGAATAATTTCTATAGGATTTCAATGGGCTGAGAAAAAATGCGCCATCTAGAGGCGCAATACCTCTCCACTGAAGAGGCGGGACTCAAACCTCTTACTTACAGTCACTCTGAAATCGGTGGAAATACAAATAAATACCGCCTTTAAAATTTAAATATTACAGCGATTTAATTGTAAACACCCATTAGAACACATCAACAGCTACATTCAGCTGTGAGCTGTTTTGTGTAAAAGTTATACCGCTGTCTTTAGAGAGTGTGTTACAGATGAGCTTCACGTCTCCGTCTGAGAATTATACATGACTGAACGTCTTTTAAAAGCATTTAAATAAAAACACTCCAGCGATTGTACACAATAAATATAGAATAATATTTTAAAGAACTACATTAGCTGCAAATGAGCTGTTCAATAGGTTTCACTAACGAACATGTTACCGAGCTGTGACTTTCACTTTGACTTCGGTGGAAAATGCATATAAATAACGCCTTTAAAATTACAATATTCCAGCCATTTAATTGTAAATACCCATTAGAACACATCAAGACCTGAATTCAGCTGTTTGAGCGAATTTATTCAAAACCCTAAGCATTTCCTTCACCGCATACAGGTTGCCTTCAACGAGTATACATGGAGACGAAAGACATAATTTGCACGGATTTGACCGCCTTTAAAATTACAATATTGCAGCGATTTAATTCAGTCCACCCATTAGAAAATATGAACAGCTAAATGCAGTTGTTTGTGAGTATTTTGTTTTCATACAGAGAGCGCTGTGTTCAGCAGTGTAGACATGAGCTCCGAGATGTCCGACTGACAATTATACATGACTGCACGTCTTTTAAAGGCATTTAAATACAAACACTCCAGCGATTGCACACAATAAATATAGAATAATATTTTAAAGAGCTGCATTGGGTGTAAATGAGCTATTTCAAACGTTTCACTAACGAACATCAGATGTATGGCTGCATTATCAGTCTGTCAACAAATACATCATTTGCACGTCTTTTAAAGGCATTTAAATAAAAACACTCCAGCGATTGCACACAATAAATATAGAAGAATATTTTAAAGACCTACATTGGGTGCAAATGACGTTTTTCATAGGCTTAACTAACATGAGATGCACGGCTGCATTTATGTGTCTGTTAACAAAGACATCATTTGCACGTCTTTTAAAGGTATTTTAATACAAACACTCCAGCGATTCAACACAATAATAGTACAGTCATATAATAAAAAGGTTAAATGCTTGCTTATTTCTGCTTTTCGCCTCAACCGCACAGCAACGCGTCGTGGCTTTGAAGCAGGCGCTGCACGAATCTTGTATGGCAAGCCGTTTTAACCTAAAATACTTTAATCCACTATGGCAAGCTGTTTTAGCCTAAAATATACTAAGCATTACTTATCATAATCGCATTTTTACTAGCAACAATTCAATTACAGAGCTCTAAGTGTTCTGGGCTGGCCCTTTTGCCCGAAGGCTGCCTGGTTTGCTTCTCCAAGCCAACATTTAAAGTTTGTCATCGAACTTTAGCTTCTAGTTATATGTTATTATTCTTATGGTACACGAATTTACAAACGCTACTCCTCCTAGGGCTTGAATGCCACAAGCCCCAAACTTGGCAGATACCTGGGTCCTGCTCTAAAGTTAGTTGCTATATCTTTTTAGACTGATCAGACTTACAGTTGATTTATTATTAATTTTTGAATATGACACATTTCCCAATGAATTACATGGGCTGAGAAAAAATGCGCCCTCTAATAGTAATACCTCTCGACTGAAGAGGCGGGACTCAAACCTCTCACTTACAGTCACTCTGAAATCGGTGGAAATACAAATAAATATCGCCTTAAAAATTTAATTATTACAGCGATTTAACTCTAAATACCCATTAGAACATATCAACAGTTAAATTCAGTGGTTTTATAGTTCTTGTAAAAGAAAAGCTGGCACCCTTCAGCGCTTATACAAGCCGTCAGCACTAGGCTACTCTCTCTGTGCATGTGCTCACAAACAACATAAATTGCACGAATTAGAACGCCTTTAAAATAAATATATTTCAGCGATTTGTTTGTAAATACTCATTAGAACACATCAACAAATCAGCCTTTTGTGATCTGTTTTATTTCAAAGTTAAAGCACTGTCTTCAGCAAATGTGTTACACAGACGAGCTTTCACGGCTCGGAGCTAACTTACCCGACTGAGAATAATACATGACTGAACGTCTTTTAAAAGCATTTAAATAAAAACACTCCAGCGATCCAACACAATAAATATACAAGAATATTTTAAAGAACTACATTAGCTGCAAATGAGCTATTCAATAGGTTTCACTAACGATCATGTTACCGAGCTGTGACCTATACTTTCACTTTGACTTCGGTGGAAAATGCATATAAATAACGCCTTTAAAATTACAATATTCCAGCCATTTAATTGTAAATACCCATTAGAACACATCAAGACCTGAATTCAGCTGTTTGAGTGAATTTATTGAAACCCCTAAGCATTTCCTTCACCGCGTACAGATTGCTTTCAACGAGTTTACATGGAGACGAACGACATAATTTGCACGAATTAGAACGCCTTTAAAATTACAATATTGCAGCGATTTAATTCAGTCCACCCATTAGAAAATATCAACAGCTAAATGCAGTTGTTTGTGAGCATTTTGTTTTCATACAGAGAGCGCTGCGTTCAGCTGTGTGTTAGACATGAGCTCCGAGATGTCTGACTGACAATTATACATGACTGCACGTCTTTTAAAGGCATTTAAATACAAACACTCCAGCGATTGCACACAATAAATATAGAAGAATATTTTAAAGACCTACATTGGGTGCAAATGACTTTTTTTCATAGGCTTAACTAACATTGGATGCACTGCTCAGTCTTCGTCTGCATCATCAAACACATCATTTGCACGTCTTTTAAAGGTATTTAAATACAAACACTCCAGCGATTAAACACAATAATAGTAGAGTAATATATTACACAGCTTAAATACTTGCTTATTAATGCTTTTAGGCTCAACCGCACAGCAACGCGTCGTGGGTTTCAAGCATGCGCTGCAAACTTGTTGTATGGCAAGCCGTTTTAACGTAAAATCCACACACGATGCTCTATGTTTTCGCCTAAAATATACTAAGCATTTCTTGTCGTACTGCCATTTTTACTAGCAACAATTCAATCAGAGAGCTCTAAGTGTTCTGGGCTGGCCCTTTTGCCCCAAGGCTGCCCAATTTGGCTCTCCAAGCCAACATTTAAAGTTTGTCATCGAACTTTAGCTTCTAGTTATTATTATTATTATTATTATTATTAAAATTCTTCTGAGACTAAAATTCTATACGCTACTCCTCCTAGAGCTTTAAGGCTACAAGCCCCAAACTCGGCGGAGCCCTGGGCCCTGGTCACCAAAGTGTTGCTATATCTTTTTGGAATGATCAGACTTACAGTTGATTTAATATTAATTTTTTTACATGAAAAATTTCTATGGGATTTCAATGGGCTGAGAAAAAATGCGCCATCTAAAGGCGCAATACCTCTCCACTGAAGAGGCGGGATTCAAACCTCTTACTTACAGTCACTCTGAAATCGGTGGAAATACAAATAAATACCGCCTTAAAAATTCAAATATTAAAGCGATTTAACTCTAAATACCCATTAGAACATATCAACAGCTAAATTCAGTGGTTTGTGAGTAGTTCTTGTAAGAGAAAAGCTCGCACCCTTCAGCGCTTATACAAGCCGTCAGCACTAGGCTTCTCTCTCTCGACATGTGCTCACAAACAACATAAATTGCACGAATTAGAACGCCTTTAAAGTAAATATATTTCAGCGATTTGTTTGTAAATACCCATTAGAACACATCAACAAATCATGCCTTTTGAGATCTGTTTTATTTCAAAGTTAAAGCACTGTCTTCAGCAAATGTGTTATACAGACGAGCTTTCACGGATCGGAGCTAACCTGACTGAGAATTATACATGACTGCACGTCTTTTAAAAGCATTTAAATAAAAACACTCCAGCGATCCAACACAATCAATATACAAGAATATTTTAAAGAACTACATTAGCTGCAAATGAGCTGTTCAATAGGTTTCACTAGATGTTACCGAGCTGAGACTTACTTTCACTTTGATTTCGGTGGAAAATGCATATAAATAACGCCTTTAAAATTACAATATTCCAGCCATTTAATAGTAAATACCCATTAGAAACACATCAAGACCTGAATTCAGCTGTTTGAGCGAATTTATTGAAACCCCTAAGCATTTCCTTCACCGCGCACAGATTGCTTTCAACGAGTTTACATGGATACGAACGACAAAATTTGCACAAATTTGACCGCCTTTAAAATTACAATAATGCAGCGATTTAATTCAGTCCACCCATTAGAAAATATCAACAGCTAAATGCGGTTGTTTGTGAGCATTTTGTTTTCATACAGAGAGCGCTGCATTCAGCAGTGTGTTAGACATGAGCTCCGAGATGTCCGACTGAGAATTATACATGACTGCACGTCTTTTAAAGGCATTTAAATAAAAACACTCCAGCGATTCAACACAATAAATATAGAAGAATATTTTAAAGACTTGCATTGGGTGCAAATGACGTTTTTCATAGGCTTAACTAACATGAGATGCACGGCTGCATTTATGTGTCTGTTAACAAAGACATCATTTGCACGTCTTTTAAAGGTATTTTAATACAAACACTCCGGCGATTCAACACAATAATAGTTCAGTCATATAATAAAAAGTTTAAATGCTTGCTTATTTCTGCTTTTCGGCTCAACCGCACGGCAACGCAACGCGGCTTTGAAGCAGGCATCACTTATTCCAGTATGGCAAGCCGTTTTAACCTAAAATACACATATTAATCCAATATGGTGTTCTGGGCTGGCCCTTTTGCCCGAAGCCTGCCCGGTTTGCTTCTCCAAGCCAACATTTAAAGTTTGTCATCGAACTTTAGCTTCTAGTTTATTCCTGAAGTTTGTCCTGCTAAGCTGTCTTAAGCTTGTTAGAAAGATTGTTTATGTCGCTTCCTGCGTTTAATGACTCGCACAGGTTTGTGTTTTATTATTTTGCGTGGGCACGATTTCAGATTAATTTCCACACCTGCCAAACGGCCGCGAATGAATGAACGCACTAATCCGATTAGTCCGACAAACAAGCTCTGTGTTGTTTTTTATTGTCTCCGAACAGCATCTGGATCATTAATTCACTTCAAGTCTTCAGTTACACTCCAAATACTTTTAGCCGAGCGCAAAATGACAATTCTGTCAGCGCCGACTCGCCCACGTCTTCTTTTGTGCTCCGCGGTTTGGTTTGGAACGACCTGCGGGTGAATAAATGATGACAGAATTTTAATTTTCAGCTTTAAAATGCAAAACGAGCTCGGTGGCACTAAAGCTAGCGGACGCACACACGCGTTTGCCTCTTATGGCTCCGGTGACATTTCCTTTCCACCTCAGGTGGCAGCCATCAAAGTCAGTCCTGTGCCAGCCGTAGTCTCTAATTGCGGAGTTCAGGGCCGCGCTTTGGTCATTAATCAGCCCGTGGCTTCCCAAATTAGACGTCCTCGCCAGACGAGCAGCAGTTAGCTGAGTCTGAGGAGATGAGCCGCGGTTGGAGCGCAAAAAACTACAACAGGCCAACAATAAAAGGACAGGCTGCTTCCTCTCCACCCCTTATCCCTGAGAGGAATAAATCAGCCGCACGCTTGACGTGTTAAAGATTTACACAGCGACTGCGGAGGAATCGCGCTGCCGTCCACGCACTGCCATCTATAGGATGTTTTCTGTCATCCTGATGCATGCTGGGCTGTTTTGGATGACCTATGATCTCAATAGCAAATTGAAAACAAAACTGGAAAGATTAAAACTGGCTTTGTGCATTCATCTTAAAAAAAAAAAAAAAAAATCTGTTGATTTGGGAAAAAGACTAATATGACCTAGCTTTCCATTACATGCAGTTTTTATTGTATTTATTTATTTAATTTATTTGTATACATTATTTATAATGCACTTAACAAATGAACAAAAGCAGCACTAAAAATATATTTTTTGAATTGCATATACAATTTGGATTGCACTTTACACTCTACATTTTAAATTTATTTATTTTTTATTTTTTATTTTTTTTTATAAAATCTGTAATTGTTTTGTGTCTGTTTGCATGCAGTGAAACTCACAGATGAAGCTCAAAACACCCGCCTTTATTTTATTTTATTTTATTTTATTTTATTTTATTTTATTTTATTTTATTTTATTTTATTTTATTTTATTTTATTTTATTTTGGACAAAATTATATATATATATTGCACTTATCAATTTTTTTTTTTTTTTAATTGCATAAACAATTTGGATTGCACTTAACACTCTACAAAATAAGCTTTTTTTAAATAAAATCTGTAAGTTTTCTGTCTGTTTGCATGCAGTGAAACTCTCACAGATGAAGCTCAAAACACCCACCTCATGTTTGCATTGGAAAGATTGAAACTGGCTTGCACATGTACATGCATCTTGAAAAAAATAAATAAAAAGCTGCTGATGTGGGAAAAAGCCTAAGATGACCTAACTTTCCACTACATGCAGTTTTTATTTTATTTATTTATTTATTTATATTTTACGTTACATATTTTAAGTTATATATAATGCACTTATCAAATTAACAAAAGCAGCACTAAAAAGATATATTTTCTTGAATTGCATATACAATTTGGATTGCACTTTACACAGTACAAAATTAGTTTTTTAAAATAAAATCTGTAATTGTTTTGTGTCTGATTGGATGCAGTGAAACTCTCACAGATGAAGCTGAAAACATCCACCTCATGTTTGCATTGGAAAGATTAAAACTGGCTTTGTACATGCATCTTGAAAAAAGAGAAAAAGCCTAATATGACCTAACTTTCCATTTTATTTTGTTTTATTTTATTTTATTTTATTTTATTTTATTTTATTTTATTTTATTTTATTTTATTTTATTTTATTTTATTTTATTTTATTTTATTTTGGACAAAATTATATATATATATTGCACTTATCAATTTTTTTTTTTTTAATTGCATAAACAATTTGGATTGCACTTAACACTCTACAAAATAAGCTTTTTTAAAATAAAATCTGTAAGTTTTCTGTCTGTTTGCATGCAGTGAAACTCTCACAGATGGAGCTGAAAACACCCACCTCATGTTTGCATTGGAAAGATTGAAACTGGCTTGCACATGTACATGCATCTTGAAAAAAATAAATAAAAAGCTGCTGATGTGGGAAAAAGCCTAAGATGACCTAACTTTCCACTACATGCAGTTTTTATTTTATTTATTTATTTATTTATTGATTTATATTTTACGTTTATTTATTTTACGTTACATATTTTAAGTTATATATAATGCACTTATCAAATTAACAAAAGCAGCACTAAAAATATATATTTTCTTGAATTGCATATACAATTTGGATTGCACTTTACACAGTACAAAATTAGTTTTTTAAAATAAAATCTGTAATTGTTTTGTGTCTGATTGGATGCAGTGAAACTCTCACAGATGAAGCTGAAAACATCCACCTCATGTTTGCATTGGAAAGATTAAAACTGGCTTTGTACATGCATCTTGAAAAAATAGAAAAAGCCTAATATGACCTAACTTTCCATTTTATTTTATTTTATTTTATTTTATTTTATTTTATTTTATTTATTTTGGACAAAATTATATATATTGCACTTATCAATTTATTTATTTATTTTTTTTTTATTGCATAAACAATTTGGATTGCACTTAACACTCTACAAAATAAGCTTTTTTTTTTAAAATAAAATCTGTAAGTTTTCTGTCTGTTTGCATGCAGTGAAACTCTCACAGATTGAGCTGAAAACATTCACCTCATGTTTGCATTTTCTGACCTTGAAATCAAGCTAAAATAATGTATATGTGACCCTGGAGCACAAAACCGGTCATAAGGGTCAATGTTTTTGAGATTTGTGTTCTGAGATTTTAATGATCTGAAAGCTGAATAAAAAAATATTTCTATTGATGTCTGGTTTGTTAGGATAGGACAACATTTGGCTGAGATACAACTATTTGAAAAGCTCCAATCTGAGGGTGCAAAAAAATTCAAAATATTGAGAAAATCGCCTTTAAAGTTGTCCAAATGAAGCTCTTTGCACATCACTAATCAAAATATGTATGGTAAGAAAGATACAAAATACATTCATGGAACATTATCTTTACTTAATACCCTAATGATTTTTGGCACAAAAGAAGAAAAAAAAAACAATACTTTTGACCCATACAATGTATTTTTTGCTATTTCTACAAATATACCTGAACTACTTAAGACTTTGTGCTCCAGGGTCACATATAATAAATAATGTCTTAAGGATCATTTATATATGTGAATACAGGCTGAGAATTGAACAAATCATTGGCTCAGATTCAAACAGTAATCATGTTTTTGTCGTGTGTTTTTCTGCTATTAAGTGATAATATTAGACTAATACACCTTTCAAGCAGTTCTCAAAAGCAAAAGAGTGACAAAATGCATCATGTTTAGTGAGAAAAAGTGTAATGAGCTGGAAGAAAACAGAGACTATTTTTGTAATCAGCACCTGAAATTAGTAAACAAAACAAGTCTTGGGTTTCATTCAGCAAATCTATCAGCTGTGTTAGTCTTTTTTTTTTTTTTTTTTTTTGTATTTCAGATATTATAGAAAATTGTTCATGTTTCGTTTACGTATAAAGTGTTTGTCTCAGATGTTTGTACAGTTCATAAGGAGTAAAAATAGCACAAACGAGTCACTAGCTGAGAGTATAGAGTAAATAGAGTAAAATAATTATGCAAGCAGTTTATATTGAGATCTTTGAGTGGAAATCTGAGCACAGTTTGAGACGTTTTTAAGATCTGACACTCCAGAAGAGGCGAATGTGAGACTACTATCCTAGTTTTGTATTTAATGTCCGTCCTGATGATGTTGATGAAATTGATGAACATTAACACAGTTGTTTTATGGTTTATCTCTGCAAAACTGCGAAATGATCTGTATTAAAGCACTATATGTGAGACTGGACCACAAAATCGGTCATAAGGGTCAATTTTATTGAGTATGTATGTATTTAAAAGCTGAATAAATAAGCTTTCCATTGATGTATGGTTTGTTAGGATATGACACTATTTGAACGAGATACAACTATTTAAAAATATAAAGGGTGCAAAAAAAAAAAAAAAAACTCTAAATATTGGGAAAATCGCCTTTAAAGTTGTCCAAATTAAGTTCTTAGCAATGCATATCACCAGTGGTGTATAAAGTACCTGAAAGCCATACTTTGGTAGAAGTTGAAGTCACCGTTTAGAATATTGCTTGAGTAAAAGTCTTAAAGTATGTGATATTTATTGTACTTAAGTACAAAAAGTATTTTTTTAAATCTTAAATGCAGTATTGAAGTATTGAAAGTAAAAGTACAAGCATTTTTTTTGCAACTGCGAGTTTATATCATCCATTTCTGAGAAAAAAAAATATCCGAATTGTGAGTTTATATCACCCAGAATTGCGAGATACAAACTCACATTTGTGAGGAAAATTTTATATCATGAATTTCTGAGAAAAAAAAGTCAGAATCTGAGTTTATATCTCGCAATTCTGATATTATTTCTCGCAATTGCACGTCTATATCACCCAATTCTAAGAAATAAGTCAGAATTAAGTTTGTATCAGGCAATTCTGGGGGGTTAATTTCCTGAAAAGAAGTTCCTCAAACGCGCATTTGTGAGAGAAAAAAAGTCTGAATTGCAAGTTTAATCTCGCAATTCTGACTTTTTTCTGAGATAAAAAAGTCACTTTTGTGACGGAAATAAAGGGATGAAAGAAAGACTAAATTTCAATGCAAATGCAACATTTTTTTGAGTAAAAGTATACATTTTAATTACGAAATGTAGTGGAGTAAAAGTAAAAGTAGGCTGAAAAATAAAATCTGAAGTAAAGTACAGATACTTCGTTACAATACACCACTGCATATCACTAATCCCAAAAAATAAGTTTTGAAATATTTACGGTAGGAAATTTACAAAATATCTTCATGGAACATCATCTTTCATTTATATCTTAATGATTTTTGGCATAAAAGAAAAAAATATAATTTTGACCCATAAAATGTATTTAAAATTTAAGACTGGTTTTGTGGTCCGAGGTCACATATATATAAATAAATGTGACTTGACTATGATTATTAACTCTGTGTTTCTCTCTTTCTGTCACAGCGGTGCTTCAGGTGTCAATATCACTGAATAAAGTGGAACTGAGTGTTGGAGAGTCCAAATTCTTCACATGCACAGGTAAGAACAAAACCCTGCTGACATATTAACACACCTGACAATTCACATTAACATGGCTTTAAGGCGAGACACTGCAGGTGAATAGGGTAAAAAAAAAAAAAAAACTAATAGTTGCACCTTACTTACCCAGTTGATTGATTACTTTGATAAGTTTTCTAAAATGTTAGGTTTAAATATGCAAACGAGGCATTATTAATGAAATATGCACTAATTTGCATACATTTCTAGTACAGAAATCTAAACACTGGATGAAGTCAGTTTCAAAATTCTTGTTTAAATTTTTGGGGGAATCTGGGTATCTCATTTTGTCACTCCATAATTCAGAAAATACTTAGAACAGACAGAAAACAGTGTATTTTTACAATTTTTGAGGGAATAAAATGTTGTATAAAATCAAGCCAATTATATCTGAACAAATCCCTCTGTAAAAACCTTCAGGATATAGACAGGAATAAAAATGTAAAGTTTGGTGTGTGTAAGTGCTACTGAAGTGGAGATTTATGGCTCAGTGTAGGAGAAAAAACTCATTTTGAGAAAACAGCCTTAAAAAATATGGATTGCCATTGAAATCTATTGACACAAAGAGATAAAGTGCTATAAACGAAACACTTAACAGTGTCTTTTGGGTGTTTTCTTACCACTAGTCTAAAAAAAAACACTTCAGAACTCATTCTAATATGCTGATTTGCTGCCCAAGAAACATTTAGGATTATCATAAATGTTGAGAACAGTTGTGCTGCACAATATTTTTGTGGAAAAAATGATCAATCCCAAACTTTTAAGCAGCAGTGTATAATAATTATGTTGCTTGAATAGAACAAAAAAATAAATACAAATAAATTGAATTGCATTGGTACATTTCTGTGCTCACCTGTTGGGTTTCACCTGTTGGACAACAGTACAGCAGCAGAGTCATTAATTTCTTCATCGCCTGATTACCCACGTGGACGATGTGCTGTCGCCATGACAACTAATTGATTTCTTTCCATCGTTCATACGCCAGCCGGGCGTAAATGCATTAGCTCCTGTGAATTTCACCGTGCGTCCGAGCGGGAAGCGTCTCGCTGGAGCTCTGTCGATATATAGAGCAAGAACAAGCAGGAAGAGATTGATCAGAGACGTGTCTGCCACAAACACACAATAAACCAGCTCTCACTTTTTCACTCACAATAGATGGATCTGAGCTGAAAAATACAGTTTCACATAAAGACACTCATACAGACTGTTTTCTGTTGGATTGATCTCATTGTGCATCACTTTGACCAACATGTGCTAGTTTTGAATGTGCACCTTTATCATGCATGAAACATTTCAGTAAATGTTCTTTGTGTTTATATGCTCTGACATTGCAAAGGTAATTGCGACATTTTATATCACAGTTTGGATCTCAAAATTCTGACTTTTTTCTTACAATAAATGAGAGTCAGTCAGCATGAGTGTCTGTAAACCATTCATTTAATAGAGGAATGCTTATGGAATTCTAATATATATATGTGACCCTGGACCACAAAACCAGTCTTAAGTCGCTGGGGTATATTTGTAGCAATAGCCAAAAATACATTGTATGGGTCAAAATTATTGATTTTTCTTTTATGCCAAAAATCATTAGGGAATTCAGTAAAGATCATGTTCCAAAAAGATTTTTTGTAAAATTCCTACTATAAATATATCAAAATGTCATTTTTGATTAGTAATATGCATTGTTAAGAACTTAATTTGGACAACTTTAAAGGTGATTTTCTCAGTATTTTGATTTTTTTGCACCCTCAGATTCCAGATGTCTCGGCCAAATATTGTCCTATCCGAACAAACCATATACCAATAGAAAGCTTATTTATTGAACTTTCATATGATGTATACATCTCAGTTTTGTAAAATTTAACCTTATGACTGGTTTTGTGGTCCAGGGTCACATATATATAATCTGGTGTTGCATCATGGAAGCAAATGATAGAAACACCTCCTTTTATTTAATTTTATTTTTCTTGCAAAAAAAACAACAAACAAAAACAAATTGGCAGGTTAAATCTGACTAGGCTAAAAAAAAAAAACTTGGCTTATTTAACTTCAGGAGGTCACCCTGCACTTATCCGCCTGGAAACAGCAGCATTCACTTGGGTTTTCTAATGTTTTATAGATTTTTGTATCTATTTATTGATTTTTTATTTGTTCATTTTATTGTATAATTTTGTTTTAGTGCCACATAAAAAAATTATTACGAGATTAAAGTTGTGATATTTCAAGAATACATTTTAAGTTAAGAGAATAAAGTCGAAATACTATGAAAATAAAGTTTTGATATTTCAAGAATAAAGTTGAAATTATGGGAGTAAAATCCAAATTACAAGAATAAAATGGAAATTATGAGAATAAATCGAAATACTATGAGAATAAAGTTGATATATTTTAAAAATAAAGTCGAAATTACAAAAATCAAGTCTAAATGTTTTGAGAATAAAGTCAAAATTGAGAATAAAGTCAAAATTACGAAAATAAAGTCGAAATGTTTCGAGAATAAAGTATAAATTACAAGAATAAAGTCGAAATACTATGAAAATAAAGTAGATATATTTTGAGAATAAAGTCGAAATGTTTCGAGAATAAAGTTGGAATATTATGCAAATAAAATAAAGATATTTTTAGTATAAAGTTGACATTACGAGAACAAAGTAGAAATATATTTTGGGAATAAGGTCGAAATTATGAGAATAAAGTCAAAATTGTGAGAATAAAGTCAAAATTACTAGAATAAAGTATAAATATTTTGAGAAAAAAATTGAAATTAAGAGAATAAAGTCGAAATTACGAAAATAAAGTCGAAATGTTTCGAGAATAAAGTATAAATTACAAGAATAAAGTCGAAATACTATGAAAATAAAGTTGATATATTTTGAGAATAAAGTCGAAATGTTTCGAGAATAAAGTTGGAATATTATGCAAATAAAATAAAGATATTTTTAGTATAAAGTTGACATTACGAGAACAAAGTAGAAATATATTTTGGGAATAAGGTCGAAATTATGAGAATAAAGTCAAAATTGTGAGAATAAAG
This sequence comes from Garra rufa, assembly GCF_049309525.1. Taxonomy (NCBI): domain Eukaryota; kingdom Metazoa; phylum Chordata; class Actinopteri; order Cypriniformes; family Cyprinidae; genus Garra; species Garra rufa. The sequence continues at coordinate 53,926,220 of NC_133366.1, forward strand.
TCAAAATTACTAGAATAAAGTATAAATATTTTGAGAAAAAAATTGAAATTAAGAGAATAAAGTCGAAATTACGAAAATAAAGTCGAAATGTTTCGAGAATAAAGTATAAATTACAAGAATAAAGTCGAAATACTATGAAAATAAAGTTGATATATTTTGAGAATAAAGTCGAAATGTTTCGAGAATAAAGTTGGAATATTATGCAAATAAAATAAAGATATTTTTAGTATAAAGTTGACATTACGAGAACAAAGTAGAAATATATTTTGGGAATAAGGTCGAAATTATGAGAATAAAGTCAAAATTGTGAGAATAAAGTCAAAATTACTAGAATAAAGTATAAATATTTTGAGAAAAAAATTGAAATTAAGAGAATAAAGTCGAAATTACGAAAATAAAGTCGAAATGTTTCGAGAATAAAGTATAAATTACAAGAATAAAGTCGAAATACTATGAAAATAAAGTAGATATATTTTGAGAATAAAGTCGAAATGTTTCGAGAATAAAGTTGGAATATTATGCAAATAAAATAAAGATATTTTTAGTATAAAGTTGACATTACGAGAACAAAGTAGAAATAAATTTTGGGAATAAAGTCGAAATTATGAGCATAAAGTCAAAATTATGAGAATAAAGTCAAAATTACTAGAATAAAGTATAAATATTTTGAGAAAAAAATTTAAATTAAGAGAATAAAGTCGAAATTACGAAAATAAAGTCTAAATGTTTTGAGAATAAAGTGGAAATTATGAGAGTAAATGTCATTGCACACCTTCCAAAATTTTCGTATGCATTTTTCCATTTTAGTTTTTTGAATTTTGCATTCTTTTTTTTTTTGGTCACTGAAACATGATCAAAGGATCCAAATTAAATAATAAAAAAAGGGTAGCAAATATGTACATAATCATAAATGATGACTTCTCTGATCTGATCTGGTGTTGCATCATGGAAGCAAATGACAGAAACATCACCTCAGTTCATCCAGCAGACTCAAACTCCTTCCTCAGCTCTCCTCTCCTCATCTTTCCAACCCTGTCACCCGCTAACAACCATCTCCTCGAGGCCATCCTCTGAACTCCAGTGCTCTCGCGGGGAGGTTAGAGAGTTCAGGCCCTTCTGATTGCACAGGGCCAGAAATACAGACTCCCACGCGACTGCTTTATGACCTTCAGCCGAGCAGCTTTACAGAGCAGAGCACCTGGAGTTTGCATATGGCGCTCGCTCTTCTCCATGTGGGCCCTCATTAAAGCCACCGGCAGCCAGAGCTAAAGAGCTGTCGAGAATTACAGTGGAAAGCCTGATCAGCTGGATCTGAGAATGCATGTGAGGTTTTACTTCTAACTGCATTATAACATGACTTGCATGTTGTTTGTATTTTTCAGCCATCGGTGAGCCGGTGAGCATAAACTGGTTCAGTCCTCAAGGCGAGCGCATCGTCTCCAACCAGAGAGTGATCGTTCATACGGAGGGAGTGCGGTCCAGGCTGACCATCTACAACGCCATCATCGAGGATGCTGGGATTTACCGATGCCAGGCTGTGGACGCCAAAGGACAAAGCCAGGAGGCCACGGTGGTGCTGGAGATTTACCGTGAGTTACTGCAGGAAATACATGAGAGTCTGTAAATAGATCACGCTCACTGGTCAAGATCTTCATGGAGGAATGCTTACAGTGTCGTAATGATGTTCTATTGGATAAATGTAAAAAATAATAATAATAAATAAATAAACACAGATTTATATATTATATAAAATATATAAAATTGTATATATAAAATAAATTTTTTAGCTTTTTTTCATAATGAAGGAATCAAAATATTGTGTTATACATTATATATATATATATTTATATATATATATATATATATATATATATATGACCCTGGACCACAAAACCAGTCTTAAGTCGCTGGGGTATATTTGTAGTAATAGCCAAAATACATAGTATGGGTCAAAATTATTGATTTTTCTTTTATGCCAAAAATCATTAGGAAATTAAGTAAAGATCATGTTCCATGAAGATTTTTTGTAAAATTCCTACTGCAAACATATCAAAATGTAATTTTTGATTAGTAATATGCATTGTTAAGAGCTCAATTTGGACAACTTTAAAGGTGATTTTCTCAGTATTTTGATTTTTTTGCACCCTTAGATTCCAGATTTTCAAATAGTTGTATCTCGGCCAAATATTGTCCTATCCTAACAAAACCATACTTCAATAGAAAGCTTATTTATTGAGCTTTCATATGATGTATATATCTCAGTTTTGTAAAATTTAACCTTATGACTGGTTTTGTGGTCCAGGGTCACGTGTGTGTGTGTGTGTGTGTGTGTGTGTGTGTGTGTGTGTGTGTGTGTGTGTGTGTTAAAAAGTAGTATTATTGCTATATTTATATTATATTATTATTATTACTATATTATATTAAGTATTCTAAAAAATTCTAAAACATTTTTTGAGCTTTTTAAGTTATGTCAATTAAATTTAAAAAAAAAAAAAAAAAAAAAAAATATATATATATATATATATATATATATATATATATATATATATATATATATAAATTAGAGTCATATTGTATTGTAATAAGATGCAATGAAGAAAAGCTTGTAGAATCGTAGTGGAATCCTGTCGGATAAAGTAAAACATATAATTTATAAAATATTTGCCTTTGTAATAAATGATAAGGTTTCTGGTGTAATGATGATGTGTGCCTCTAAAGTGATGATGAAATGTTTCAGCATGTTATTATCCTCATCATTATCAGACATCATTGCCTTCAGTACGTCTTCCATGAATACCGTGGTGTTTCTCAGCCAAGTTGAGCTTGTTCACCTTACAAAAAGACAGTTTTATGTAGATTTTATTAATACTGAGGCAAATTAGCAGTGAACTTAAACGAGGCCTGACACATTGACACTGACAATTCAGATCCGGCAGAACCAAAGCCACACGCCGTCCTCCTGCACGACTCTTCTTCAAAGCACCATTTCATCTGAAATAGAGGAAATCAGCAGAGACCTGCGAGGTTAAATAACATCAGAACGGTCACATTTTCACTTAAGATTTTATTCAAAAACGAATAGCATTAGAAATCTGCTTGCTGTACTTGTAACTTGCATGTTGAGGTGAAAATAGTCTCATTTTCAGACTCATTCGCAGTCCGTCTGCATTTCGCGCAGAATTATTGCAAAAAAATGGTCAGGTTAAATGTGATTGGCTGGATTTAACTTTCAGGAGTGAGCCTGCACCAATCTGCCTGGAAACAGGTGTTCACTTTTTTTTTTTTTTTTTTTTTTTTTTTAGATTTCCTAACAGCAGCATTCAATTGGGTTTTCTAAAATTTTATTTTAATTTATTTTTAGGATAAGTCTGTTTGTATTGATTTTTTTTTTCTTTTCTTTTTTTGATTTTCTAACTCGGTTGTTTTTTATTTTATTTTAGCCAAAAAAAAAAAAAAAAATGGGCAGGTTATGTCTGTTTGGCTGTATTTAACTTTCAGGAGTCACCCTGCACCAATCCGCCTGGAAACACAGGCATTCACTGGGGAGGATTTGTATTTATTTATTTATTTATTTAGCAGATTTTCTACCTCAGTTTTGTTTTGTTTTTTTGGCTCAGTTTTATATATTTTATTTTATTTATTGTTTTTTTGTTATTATTATTTTATTACTTTTTGCCAAAAAAAAAAAAAAAGTTGGCAGGTTAAGTCTGATTGGCTAGATTTAACTTTCAGGTAAGCCTGAAATCTGCCTGGAAACAGTGGCATTCACTAGGGTTTTATTTATTTATTTATTTATTTGTTCATTTTTTTAAAAACAAAATTGGCAGGTTAAGTCTGTTTGGCAGGATTTAACTTTCAGGAGATTTTCTAACCCTTTTTTTTTCAAAGAAATTGGCAGGTTAAATCTGATTGGCTTGATTTCATCACACCAATTCACCTGGAAACAGAGGCGTTCACTAGGGAATGTCTTTTTTTTTTTTTTTTTACTATTGTATTAGTACATTTTAATATTTAATTGCAATATTTTTCTGTCATAAACAGAACTGGTTTTAGATAAGAACCGGTTCTCCATTCACACACACACACACACACACACACACACACACACACACATGTTGGGTTTACATGTTTTATGGGGACATTCCATAGGCGTAATGGTTTTTATACTGTACAAACCGTACTTTCTATCTCCCTACACCTACCCTACACCTAAACCTAGCCCTCACAGGAGATTCTGCATACTTTTACTTCCTCAAAAAAACTCATTGTGCATGATTTATAAGCCTGTTTCCTCATGGGGACCTGAAAAATGTCCCCACAAGGTCAAAATCTACTGGTATTCCTATCCTTGTGGGGACATTTGGTCCCCATGACGTGATGAATACCAGGTACACACACACACACACACACACACACACACACACACACACACACACACACACACACACACACACACACACACACACACACAAAAACTGAATAAAAAGCAAATCAGTTTCGTCGCATTTTGTTTTGGACTGAATCAAACCAATAAGACGGTTTTCTTTCCTCCTCCAGTGATTTCTGTCAGTTGACCTTCAGTAGAGTCCATTTGGACAGCATTCACAGCATCCTCGTGCTCAAATGAAGCGAGATCTTGAATGTTTTTAGTTGGCCAAATGCTGAATAAATGTGTGTAATAGTGTAGAAACAGACCCAGTGTGGCCCTCTGCCCTGACCTCACATCTCCAGCCAAATGATAAGATTGAGAACAGAAACATGATTTCATCCAAACAGAGAGAGATTCTGTTTTCAAAGCATGCAGCGACTAGGGCAAAACAATTAAAAAATAAATATAATTTTGATTAGCCAGTGAAACAGCATGATTCATTTGATTTGTGACTGTCAGTGTACTTTGAGTTAAAAGAATAGCATTTCAGTGAGAAATCAAGTTTGGTTTCACTGAGGTACTGTAAAATGCTTTATGCACAGAACTCAGTGGTACTATAAGTAGCTTTACAAATACATGGCAAAGTTACTTATAGAGAATGTCTGAAGTGGAGTTTTGAAATAAAGTGTAACCATAAATAGATTAAAATGTATGACAAATGTATGACACATTTAAAAAAAACAAAAAAAAAAAAAAAAAAAAAACAAGAGATTAAGGTCGTAATATTTTGAGAATAAAGTTGAAATTGAATAAAGGTGAAATACTATAAGATTAAAGTTGAAATTATGAAAATAAAGTCAAAATGCTATGAGAATAAACTCAAAATTAAAAGAGTAAAGTCAAAATATGAAATATGAGAATAAAGTTGAAATGACAAAAATAAAGTCGAAATACTATGAGAATAAAAGTAAAATGGTGAAAATAAAGTCGAAATATTTAGAGAATAAAGTTAAAATTATGAGAATAATGTCAAAATTATGAGAATAAAGTCGAAATTACAAGAATAAAGTTGAAAGGTTTCAAGAATAAAGTTAAACTACTACAAGAATAAAGTCGAGATATTTTGAGAATAAAGTTGAAATGACAAAAATAAAGTCGAAATACTATGAGAATAAAGTCGAGATATTTTGAGAATAAAGTTGAAATTATGAGAATAAAGTCGAAATACTATGAGAATAAAAGTAAAATGGCGAAAATAAAGTCAAAATATTTAGAGAATAAAGTCAAAATTATGAGAATAAAGTTGAAATTACAAGAATAGTTGAAAGGTTTCGAGAATAAAGTTAAACTACTACGAGAATAAAGTTGAGATATTTTGAGAATAAAGTTGAAATTATGAGATTAAAGTCGAAATACTTTGAGAATAAAGTTCAAAATACTATGACAATAAAATCGAGACATTGTGAATAAATTAAAAATACTTTAAGAATAAAGTTGAGATATTTCGAGAATAATTTCAAAATTACAAGTAAAGTAAGTAAAGTCGAAATATTATGAGAATAAAGTTGAAATACTATCAGAGTAAAGTTAAAATGATGTAAATAAAGTCAAAATATTTTGAGAATAAAGTTGAATTTACGAGAATAAAGTTGAAAATACATAAGAATACAATTGAGATATTTTTGTGAATAAATTAAGAATACTATGAGAATAAAGTCGAAATTACAAGAGTAAAGTCGAAATATTATGAGAATAAAATCTAAATATTTCAAGAATAAAGCTAAAATTACAAAATTAAAGTAGAGGTATTTTTAGAATAAAGTCAAAATTAAGAGAATAAAGTGAAAATATTTCAAAGTTACAATTAATAAAATTACAAGAATTCATAGCAATTATGAGATTAGAGAGAGATATAGTTATAATATTTTGAGAGAATATTCTAGCCTGTTAAGTATACAAATGGCCAGATTTGGAGCACCGGGAGATTTTCCAAAATCTCATTTTTCAAAACCAATTTATTTATTACAATAATGTGTTTGTCACGGTCTTTAATGCAGTGTGACAGATCACTGTATAAGTAAATGATGATATAATTTTAGCTTTTTAAGTGAACTGTCCCATAAGGCGAGACACTGCAGATGAACAGGGTAAAAAAGAAAAAAAGTAATAGTTATTACCTTACTTACCCAGTTGATTGATTACTTTGATAATTGCAAACATTATTACAAAAATATATAAACCCCTCTGTAAAAACCTTCAGGATATAAACAGGACAGGAATAAAAATGTCTAGTTTGGTGTGGTTAAGTGTTAATGAAGTGGAGATTTATGGCTCAGTGTAGAAGAAAAAACTCATTTTAAGAAAACAGCCTTTAAAAATATGCATTGTAACTGAAATCTACTGACACAAATAGATAAAGTGCTATAAAAGAAACACTTAACAGTGTCTTTGGGGTGTTTTAGCGGTTTTTTCCAGCAGTGTCTCCCTTTAACTAAAATGACCCAGATTAAGATCTCTGAGGGTTTAACGCTGGGTTCCTGGGGTGTTTGATGTGACTGTGTGTGTTTGTTTTCAGAGAAGCTGACGTTCCGTGAGGTGAAGACGCCGCAGGAGTTTCGTCAGGGCGAGGATGCTGAGGTCATCTGCGATGTTATCAGTTCACCGGTGCCCGCCGTGTCCTGGTTCTACAAGAACAGAGAAATTACATCTGAACCCAACAGTAAGAACACTAACAATTCATATACACTCATATGTCACCCTGGACCACAAAACCAGCATACAGCAATTGTATGGGTCAAAATTGGCAATATTTCTTTTATGCCAAAAATCATTAGGATATTAAATAAAGATCATGCTGCATGAAGATATTTTGTAAATTTCCCACCTTAAATATATGAAAACTTATTTTTTGATTGGTAATATGCATTGCTAAGTACTTCATTTGGACAGCATTAAATGCGATTTTCTTAACGTTTCGGTTTTTTTTTTTTTTTGCACCCTCAGATTCCAGTCCTATTCTAACAAATGATACATCAATGGAAAGCGTTTTTATTTAGTTTTCACATGATATATGCATCTCAATTTCAAACAATTGACCTTTATGGCTGGTTTTGATGTCACATATAGTCATGCTACTCCAAAGTATATTAAATAATAACATGGAATTACTATAATATATGTATAAAAAAAGAGGAAAGGTCAATAAGTCATGGTAAGGCAAAATGTTTTTTAATTTATTTAACTCAACATTTTAACCAATTTCCAAAAGCACTTGGAAAGTACTTTTAAAGCACAGGAAAAATATGTCACTACTGTCTGCCTCTGCCTTTTGTAAGAAAATTGAGTAACACTTTAGAATAGGTAACACTTATTCACTATTAATTAGGACCTTTCCTTCAATAAATTCCTAATTTGCTGCTTATTAATAGTTAGTAAGGTAGTTGTTAGGTTTAGGTATTGGGTAGGATTAGGGATGTAGAATAAGGCATTAATTTGTGCTTAATAAGTACTAATAAATGGCCAATTTTCTAGTAATATGCATGCTAATAAGTCATAGTTAATAGTGAATAAGTGTTACCCATTCTAAAGTGTTACCGAAAATTGTCTTTTTCCTCAGAATTGCACTTGCAATTGCGAGTTTATATCTCACAATAATGTGAAAAGAAGTCAGAATTGCTTGAAAAAAAAACTCTGAATTGTGAGTTTTAATTTTTTAATCAGCAGGTTTTCATTCATTTTAAAAATGCAGAAACAAAATTATATAATCAAATATATATATATATATAATCAAAAAATCCTGAAAAAAATATCACAGGTTCCAAAAAATATTAAGCAGCTGTTTCTGAACATTGATAATAAAAGTAATATATCAGTATATTAGAATGATTAGAAGGATCACGTGGATTGCGGAAATCTTAAGCAGTGGCTGATGAAAATTCAGCTTTGCATCACAGAAATAAATTATATTTTAAATTATATTAAAATAAAAAATGTTATTTTGAATTGCAATAATATTTTCTGTATTTTTGATCAAATAAATCGAACTTTGATGAGAATAAAATTAAACAAAACATGAAAAATCTTAATATATGATTAATCAAACTATGTCAACAAATGGAAAAGTCATCCAGATTTTTCTGTAAATTGAAGATGTTAAACATGTTAATTATTGTGTTTCAGCAGCAGGGGTCTTTTAACTCAAATACCATACTTTTACATATTCTTCTGTTATTGAAAAACATCCATTAACAACCATCAAAACACCAGCCGATTCCAGCACATAAATATTTTAATGCATTTCGGATGAAACCACGCTCATTGTCTGAATTCAGTGAAGTTCTCTGAGGGAATAAAAACTTCCATCTGCGTTTTAGGTGTCAAACCATTAATTAGAATTCAAAGGCAGAACTTTGACAAGCTATCTGCACTTTCCAGCCCGGGAGATTAAAAGATGGAGATTTGATTATTTTTATTCTAATTAGGGAGCCAGTTATAAATATCTCTCCCGAACCAAAGGAGAAAAGGTGTGTGTTTATCAGCGAGGGATGACAAAAGCCAAAGAAAGGCTGTAATCCTGAAGGTGTTTCATTTAGAAAATGTCCTTGAAATGGACGCAGAAGTAGTTTTGAGGATTGATGATAAAATTGTCCTATTATTGCGCACAGATGAAAAAGGAGTCTGTTGATTACATCCTCAGCTTTCTTCTTTTTCTGCCGCACACAGGACTACATTTCTATCAAGTTTAATTTTTCTAGAATTAGGGGTTCAAGAGTTATTACCATTTAAATGTTGAATTGTTCTAGCCAACTGTTCTAAAGTTACAAGCAAAAATTAGCATTTTTGGTATCTCACGACCCATAGGTGGCGCTGTTCCCAACTTTGGCATGGACCCTCAGAGCATGGTGTTGATGAAGTGTACCAAGTTTCATTTCAATTGATCAAAGTTTGGCCAAGATATAGCCTCTGAACCAATTTTGGGTCAAGCCTGTTAACTATGCGACATCATAACTTTTGAATAAAGATGAATTAAAAAATGTGTTCAGTCATTTCTATGCAACCTAGTACAAAGATAATCTGAGACAATTTTAGGAAGAATTGGGTCAATTTTCAAGGAGGAGTAGCAAAAAAATAGAATACTGTACTTTTCAAAATGGCCGCTACTGTAATGTTTGGAGTCTTAATGTAAGCTATTGAATGTGATCAGCATGAGGAGAGGAATCAGGTGTACCCTCAGAGCATAGTGTTGATGAAGCATACCACGTTTCATTTTAATTGACCAAAGTTTGGCAAAGATATAGCCTCTGAACCAATTTTGGGTCGACATCGTCAACTTTGCGACATTATAATTTTTGAACAAAGATAAATGAAAAAATTAATAAATTCAGTCATTTCTGTGCAGCTCAGTTCAAAGATCATCTGAGACAATTTTGGGAAAAAATAGACCAAAATAGACCAGAGGAGTAGCAAAAAAATATATAGAATACTGTACTTTCAAAATGGCTGTCACTGTAATGGTTGGAGTCTTAATGTAAGCTATTGAATGTGATCAGCATGAGGAGAGGAATCAGGTGTACTAAGTTTAATTTTTCTAGAAGTATGGGTTCAAGAGTTATTACCATTTAAATGTTGAATTGTTCTGACCAGCTGTTCTGAAGTTATACACAAAAATTTGCATTTTTGGTATCTCTGTTCCCAACTTTGGCATGGACCCTCAGAGCATAGTGTTGATGAAGCATACCATGTTTCATTTTAATTGATCAAAGTTTGGCAAAGATATAGCCTCTGAACCAATTTTGGGTCGACATCGTCAACTTTGCGACATCATAACGAAATCATAACTTTTGAACAAAGATAAATGAAAAAAATTATAAATTCAGTCATTTCTGTGCAGCTCAGTTCAAAGATCATCTGAGACAATTTTGGGAAAAATTAGACCAATTTTCAAGGAGGAGTAGCAAAAAAATATATAGAATACTGTACTTTCAAAATGGCTGTCACTGTAATGTTTGGAGTCTTAATGTAAGCTATTGAATGTGATAAGCATGAGGAGAGGAATCAGGTGTATGAAGCTTAATTTATCTTAAATTAGGGTTTCAAGCATTATTATTACAATTTAAATGTTAAATTGTTCTGACCAACTGTTCTAAAGTTACAAGCAAAGAAATAGCATTTTTGGTATCTCACGACCCATAGGTGGCGCTGTTCCCAACTCTGGCATGGACCCTCGAAGCATGGTGTTGATGAGGCGTACCAAGTTTAATTTCAATTGATCAAAGTTTGGCCAAGATGTAGCCTCTGAACCAGTTTTCAAGGAGTAGCAAAATAAATAGAATACTGTACTTTCAAAGTAGGTGTAATGGGTGTAGTCTTAATGTAAGTTGTTATATGTGATCAGCATGAGGAGAGGAATCAGGTGTACTAGCATTCAGTTTTCTAGAATTAGGGCTCAAGACTTATTACCATTTAAATGTTGAATTTTTGAACTAGTGGTGGCGCTATAGAGTTGGTTCTAGAGACCCCAAATTTGGTCAGATAACTATTCATGGCCATCACTACAAGTGTGCCAAATTTCATAATTTCCCTTTGTTCCATTCATAGGGCTGCCATAGACTCCCACTGGATGAAAATAATCAGGTTTCGGTCTTGGCCCCCAGTGACTTTAAGTTTACAGAGAAACCTTTGCCTGCTGGTTTGAGTTTAGTTATCAATCCAAAGAGTGCAAGCCTGTGACATCTGAAATGTTCTGTATCAGTATCAGTGTCACTGTTACTGACAGACACACAGAGAGCCAAGTTTTCTCACCCAGTTTTAACATCTGTGTTTGTGTCTCTTCCTGAAGGCAGATTTCAGGTCCTTCCCAGCAACAACCTGCAGATCCTGCGAGTGAGTAAAGCTGATGAGAGTGTGTATCGCTGTGAGGCTCGCGTTGAGGCCAGAGGAGAAATTGATTTCAGGGACATCGTGGTGCTGGTCAATGGTAAGAGCATCTTCACACACTGTATGCACTTCCTCACTGTTCTCTGAGCAGCTCAATAACTCTACAGCGCTCGGCTGTCACAGACTCACCAGTCACCAGCTCACTTAATAAAACCTGTCAGCAAAGAAGAAGCAACAAGTTCTGAAGGATCCCATGAAGGTGACGAAACAATGAGATGAAATATGTGATTTAAGTAGCACTGATGTTTTTAAGAGCGTCTGAAGGAAATCTTTAGGGTGCAATACAAGTAAAGCTGTATCAATAATACAAAAAAGTTGTTTAAAATAATACACACATGATTGTTTACTTCTTCAGATGTTTTAATTGAGCTGTAAAATGTCTAATTATATATTTTAGGTGGGATTATTAGATAAAAAAAAATGTTGTATTGGAATTTAAATGTTTTACTCTAATTTTCTTTCAAAAATAAATTTTATACTAGATATAATTGGGCTATCATTCAGCTGGTAAGGCTTTAATGTATTTTGTTTATGTTTTATTATTTATTTTTTTATTGTAAAAATAAACTATTTTTACTGTTTTTAAATGTAACTTTTTAATTCAATTTTAACATTTTTATTATAAAGTGTAACTTTCTAAATTTGAATGTAAAATATTTTTACTAAACGTTTAAACATTTTTACTCTTTTTTTTATTGTGACTTTTTTATTATTTAAATTTAACATTTTTTTTTAAATGTAACTTTTAATATTTAAATTCAATTTAATATATTTATTTTCTAATTTTGTTTCTATTTTTATATTTAAAATGTAAATTTTACTAAAAATGTAAACTAGAGTTTTTTTATGAAACATTTTACAATTTCATTTTTTGAATGAAACACTTTTACATTTTTACTATTTATAAATGTAACTTTTTATTTAAATGTATCATTTTACATTTTTTTATTGTGACATTTTTATAATTTAAATTGAACAATTGTATTGTTTTAAATGTAATATTTTTTTATTTAACATTTTTACTATTTTTAAATGTAAAAATGTTTACATTTTAAATTTTACAGTTTTAATTGTAACATTTTTCAAATGTAATTTTTTTTTATTTAACATTTTTACTACTTTTTAATGTAAAATTTTATTTAAATATAACAATTTTACAGTTTTTAATTGTAACATTTGTAACAACTTTTAAAAACCCATTTGAGAATCTGCATCTTTAAACATATCGAACAAAACATATCGGTTGAAAAAGTCAATTACAAGTCATATTTCTCTTAAACAGCCTCTATATTCTGTCCTTACTAGAAGAACAACGATCCAAACTAGCCTCAAACAGATGGTGCTCACATGCAACATGACCATGTTAACTCAAGATGGAAGGTCAAAGCAGAACAAGCCGTTTCATTACAGTGGCGGATGGCATTCCAACACATCGTTACGATCCGCTGCAGCTCAGCCAAGGCTGGAAATAAATCTAGGGGAAAATTCTGGATTCAATCCTCAGTCTTGGACACGAGACCCGGGCGTCGTCCCTTTCTAGTCAGTGCTCGCTAAGTGATTTAAGCAGCAGGTTGTTCTGTTTCCGAGGCAGACGGCGCTTGCCATGTCTTGGGGATAATAGGATGCGCCTCATTGAGCGAGCTTATTGGATCTTCCTGAAAGCTATAAGTGGTGATGCTAAATTGAATGCAACGCACTTTTATTCGTCTTTGCATGTTATTACATCAGTTTAAAGAAGTATGAGTTGTGCAAATACTATTGTGTCCGTTCAGGCAGAGCTCGGCGCTATCAAATCCTGATGACGGCTCATTTTGCAGAACAAGGTAAATGAATGCCCTGAAAAGACGGGCGGCGTTTCATGAAGCGTTTGGTGAAGATAAGGTCGCTGTTTACTTCAGAGTCACAGAAGCTTGAAGTTTATGTTAACTGAAACATTTAGTCACAAATCCAGTCAGCAGAAAAATGAGCTTAAAGATGCTGAGTTGATAAGCTAACACCCATTTTAGGTTGAATCTGAAAAGACTAGCATTTTAGTCTTAAATTGTGTCTTTAGACTGGTTTATGCTGGTTAACTGGGACTTTACCACCACAATCATTTCCCATCCAAAATTTTATAGATTTGCACATTTAGTTAAGGCTAACCATTTCATATATAACTTATATATACTTTATATATACATACTATATACTATATACTATATACTATATATATATATATATATATATATATATATATATAGTATATATATAGTTGTTTCTGTGATGTACTGAAATATAATTACAAGCACTTCATACGTTTCAAAGGCTTTTATCGACAATTACATGACATTTATGCAAAGAGTCAGTATTTGCAGTGTTGGCCCTTCTTTTTCAGGACCTCTGCAATTCGACTGGGCATGCTCTCAATCAACTTCTGGGCCAAATCCTGACTGATAGCAACCCATTCTTTCATAATCACTTCTTGGAGTTTGTCAGAATTAGTTGGTTTTTGTTTGTCCACCCGCCTCTTGAGGATTGACCACAAGTTCTCAATGGGATTAAGATCTGGGGAGTTTCCAGGCCATGAACCCAAAATTTCAACGTTTTGGTCCCCGAGCCACTTAGTTATCACTTTTGCCTTATGGCACAGTGCTCCATCGTGCTGGAAAATGCATTGTTCTTCACCAAACTGTTGTTGGATTGTTGGAAGAAGTTGCTGTTGGAGGGTGTTTTGGTACCATTCTTTATTCATGGCTGTGTTTTTGGGCAAAATTGTGAGTGAGCCCACTCCCTTGGATGAGAAGCAACCCCACACATGAATGGTCTCAGGATGCTTTACTGTTGGCATGACACAGGACTGATGGTAGCGCTCCCCTTTTCTTCTCCGGACAAGCCTTTTTCCAGATGCCCAAAACAATCGGAAAGAGGCTTCATCGGAGAATATGACTTTGCCCCAGTCCTCAGCAGTCCATTCGCCATACTTTTTGCAGAAGATCAATCTGTCCCTGATGTTTTTTTTTTTTTGGAGAGAAGTGGCTTCTTTGCTGCCCTTCTTGAGACCAGGCCATCTTCCAAAAGTCTTGGCCTCACTGTGTGTTCAGATGCGCTCACACCTGCCTGCTGCCATTCCTGAGCAAGCTCTGCACTGGTGTCACTCCGATCCCGCAGCTCAATCCTCTTTAGGAGACCATCCTGACGCTTGCTGGACTTTCTTGGACGCCCTGAAGCCTTCTTAACAATGCAGTGGAAAGTTTTTTTTGGGGATTAAGTTGATTTTCATGGCAAAGAAGGACTATGCAATTCATCTGATCACTCTTCATAACATTCTGGAGTAAATGCAAATTGCGATTATAAAAACTTAAGCAGCAACTTTTCCAATTTCCAATATTTATGTAATTCTCAAAACTTTTGGCCACGACTGTATATATAGATAAATATTGATGGACCATCCAAACTTATACTTATAACTTATAATATAACTTATTCAGTCATGCATTGTGTCGTTTCTCCTGTCTTCTTTACTAGCTTGGGTTGACCAGCATTTGTGATGCTCTTGAGCTTGTGTTTTCTGCAGAAATCCTTCACATTATTGAGTGATGATTTAAGAAGTGCCTGCTCTTTGTTTGCTCGTCTCAGTTTTTTTCTAACTATCTTGTTCATATGTGTGCGTGGAAGCGTTTACGGCGATGATTAGCATGCAGACGTGTGTTAGCGTGGTCTTTCCGCGCCCTTAACCCTGACTTTCATCATCAGAGGAGCGGTTTGAGCACAGACGGGGGCGAATCGCCAACTTCTGTCTGCGTCTGCTTCATCCTTTAAAAGGAAATGTCAGTGAGATAGAGGGTGTCTCATTTGCGTCGTCCTTCGCTGATACGCATCGCAGGAAAAAAACACTCATTTCAGACTCTTTGAACTTGGGCGAATTCTAACAGGGAGCGAATCACAGAGCGGCGAATAATGATTGTGCTGGAGTTTGATGGGCAGAGTTTGATTCTCGTAAAGCATCATATCAGATGGATCTGACATGACACAAAGCTGTTTTGAAATAAGGACATTATTCTGGGAAATCAGAATGAAGAGAGAATGTAAACACGGCTGACGTGGTTTGGTGTGACACTGTTAAATCACTGTTAAGTTTGGACAAACTTTACATACATTTTTTATTTAAATGTAACATTTTATACTGTTTTTAATTGTAACATTTTTATTTATTTAACATTTTTTTATTTTTAAATGAAGCTTATTAAAATTATTGATTAAAGTTTAAATCAAATATGTGTTCTATATTAATTGTAAAAAAATATTTAACAGTTTTACTAGTTTTAAATAGAATTTTTTTTAATTAAATTTAATTTTTTTTTGCTGTTTTTAATTGTAACATTTTGTAAATTACAATGTATTTATTTTTAAATGAAACTTTTTAATGTTTAAATCAAACATTTGCTATATTAATTGTAACTTTTTTATTTAACAGTATTACTATTATTGTATTTTTTTTTATTTAAAAGTAACATTTATTTATTTTTAAATTAAACTTATTAACGTTTAAATCAAAACATTTTGTTATATTAATTGTAAAAATATTTTACAGTTTTACTACTTTTAAATATAACATTTTTGAATAATTTTTTTTAAAAATGCAGTTTTTAATTGTAACATTTTTAAAATGTAAATTCAATATTTATTTATTTTTTAAATGAAACTTATTAACGTTAAATCAAACATTTTTGCTACATTAATTGTCAAATTTTGTATTTAACAGTTTTACTACTTTTAAATATATTTTTTTATTTAAATGTATTTTTTTGCTGTTTTTAATTGTAACATTTTAAAAATTTAAATGTAACATTTTTTAAATGAAAATTATTACAGTTTAAATCGAACATTTATTGCTATATTAATTGTAAAAAAATATATTTAACAGTTTTGCTACTTTTTTTGCTGTTTTCAATTGTAACATTTTTAAATTTAAATGGAACTTTTTATTTTTTAATGAAACTTATTGAATTTTAAGGCAAAATGTTTTGCTATATTAATTGTAAAAAATTGTATTTAACAGTTTTACTACTTTTAAATATTATTTTTTTTAAATGTAATATTTTTTGCTGTTTTTAATTGTAACATTTTTAAAATTTAAATGTAACTTTTTTATTTGTAATCAAACTTGAATTTTAAGTCAAACATTTTTGCTATATTAATTGTAAAAAAATTTATTTAACAGTTTTACTACTTTTAATATTTTTTTATTTAAATGTAACATTTTTTTACTCTTTTTATTTTTAACATTTTTAAAATGTAATTTTTTTTATTTTTTAAATAAAATGGATTTAAATTTAAATCAACATTTTTTTCAATATTAATAATAACATTTTTTAACAGTTTTACTAATAAATATAAAAAAATTTAGTTAAATGTAACATTTTTTACAGTTTTTAATTGTAAGTTTAAATCAAACATTTTTGCTATATTAAGTTAATAATTAATAGTTACTACTATTAAATATAACATTTTTATTTAAATGTAACATTTTTGGCTGTTTTTAATTGTAACATTTTTAAAATTTAAATGTAACTTTTTTATTTTTAAATGAAACTTATTAAAGTTTAAATCAAACATTTTTGCTGTATTGTAACATTTTAAAATTTAAATGAAACTTATTAAAGATTACATCAAACATTTTTGCTATATTAACTGTAACATTTTTTATTTAACAGTTTTACTACTTTTAAATATAATATTTTTCATTTAAATTGAACATTTTTTACTGTTTTTAATTGTATATTTTTTTATTAAATTAAATTAATTTATTTATTTATATGTTGTTGTTTTTTTGTTGTTTTTTTAACTGAACACTTTAACTTTTTTAAACCTGTGTTGAACATGCCTGTGTGTGTTGTCGTTTCAGTTCCTCCGGTTCTGTCAGTGCCACAGCAGTCCTTCAACGCCACGGCCGACTACCAGGAGTCAGTGACGTTCACCTGCATCACGTCCGGCTCTCCCGACCCTCAGGTGACCTGGTACTGGTGGGTAACAGTAATGTTTGTCAAGAGACACTCTGAATGTTGAAGATGCGGTGATGTGTGCTGCAGAATGTAGGCCGCTGGACATCACTGCTAGTATATAGGGCACAGTGTCCTCCATTCATCTTTTCTATCTGTATGCAAATGGCAGCGGCTCTGTGGCGTCGGGCCGTGAAGAGCTGATCTGTGCTTTGATCAGACGTTCAAAGCCTTCCGTGATAACTGAGGTGAGGGCCGGAAACGCTCAAACTCGGAGATCTTTCTATTGTGTGATGGAGACACTGAACGTGTCCGTGTGAAATGTTTGATAACTGACCTGTGCGGATGGAAGTTGTTGCATTGCCAATTTTATCATGGATTTTTATCATCACATCAATTTTGAGAAATTACCCTCAAAAGATCATTCATTTTGTGTAAATTGCATTAAATCAGAAAAGCATTGAAGATGCTTTACAAAATATAGCTTTATATTATATGAAAAGCCTTTTCATGTATGCAGTTTGTCAATAAGTGCATTAAAAATACATTAAAACATATTAGACATACTTAATAATTAAACATAAAGAAATATGTTGATTTAACATTGCTAAATGCTAACATTGATAAATAATTGTCATGCATCAGTTTTAATGGGTGTTTAAACATTTTATATTGAAATATGAAATCATTTTTAAGAAATTAAAGCTGTCAATAATAATGAAAAAACTGATGTAGGAACAAATTTCACTCAGAAATTGCTAGTAAATTTCATATTACATTTTGAAAGTTCAAAATTTAACATAATGCATTCAATTAAACATAACATTTAGGAAAATTCTTAATCGTGAAAATTTGGAAAATTCTAAATTTAAAGTAACATTAAATTAAACATAAACAGCTGGAAAATTCTAAATGTGAAGTAACGCGTTGAATTAAATTAAATTTTTGGAAAATTCCAAATTTAAAGGTAAAATTTTTAAAATTCTAAATTTAAAGTAACGCATTAAATTTAACATAAGCATTTGGAAAATTCTAAATTTAAACGTATTAAATGTAAAAAATTTGAAAATTCTAAATTAAAAGTAACACACTGAATTAAATGTCCATAATTAGAAAATTCAAAATTTAAAGTAATGCATTGAATTAAATGAAAAATTTAAACGCAAAATGTTTGAAGGTTCTAAATTTAAAGTAACACGTTAAATAAAACATAAACATTTGGAAAATTCTACATTTAAAGTAACTTATTGAATTAAATGTAACAAAATTTGAAAATATTACATTTAATGTAACACAATGAATTAAATGTAACAAAATAGAAAATTCATGAATTATTAAAACTGAATTAAACATAAAAAAAGTTGAAAAACTAAAATTAATATTAATAATTGTTGAGATCAATATTAATAAAGAATAAAAAAGTTGTAGTAACCCTGATGATTGTTAACTTGTGATTGTTTTGTTATGAAGTTGTAAATAAAAGGAACAGTTTTACTCTTTCTACTTCAAAAATGCAGATACAGATCAGTGTGTTACTTACTGTGTCTTTATTACTGATAGAGTAGTATCTATTATACTCTATCAAACTCTATCATATGATATAAATACAAGATGGCATTTTTTGCCTCATAACTTGAATTTGAAGCATACATTCATTCATCAGCGAAAGATGACGGACAGCTCTAAACCAAATGATTGTGTTAAATCAACAGCTGTAATAAAGTCTTTTGTGTTTGTCATGTATGGGGTTGAATGAGGTTGAACGAAAAGGTCCGAAGGCCTTGAGTGGGAGTTTTAACATCTGAAGCCATCAGACGGAATATTACAAGCACAAAGTGCAGCACAATTATAGTTTTCACCGATTTAAACCCATGCAAGATTGACACCATCGTTTTCTAAATTGCTGAAATTAAAGTGCATTAAATCTGAGGTATTTTTGCAGAGCAAAGTTCTCTCTAACTCACTCCGACTTCAAAATTACAGTTATTTACAGCAGAGATGTTAAAGTGTGTTATATGAGTGATGGCAGAAGAGTTTGCCGCTCTGAAGATACTTTGTAGATTCACAAATTCATATTTAAGCAAGACTTTTATATTCTGTTCCATTTAACAGGACCTTGCAGGTTTCCATTAATTATTGTTCATTTGATTAATAAGCATCAAGAACATACAAATACACCCCTCAAATCCATATCTTAATATATATAAAGTAAAAGGTAAGTAAAGAAATTCAGGATTCAGTGTGATAAACATTGATTTAAAAATCATTTTTATTTTTATAACTTATATATTTATATAATAAATAATTAATAAGTAATATTCTAATTCAATGCTATTTATATTTACAATTATAAAAAGCTTTTTTATGTTAATTGTTTTAAATATGTATGTTTATTATTATTTATTTTTATGTATTTTTCATAATATTTTATATATATTTCAAATATATTACATTAATTCATGGCATTACTAATGTTATTTATATTTATTAATAATATGTAATATTATTGTTATTATATAGATTACTGTACATCAATGTTGTATTGTGTTTTATACTGTTTAATAACATTTATATTTATATTTATTTATATTGAAATTTATAAATAAGTGCATTCAAAAATTAAAGATTGCCACTTGGTTGTGTTAATAAATAATTAACTGCATTTTCTAAAATAGAAAAATGTTATGTTGTGATAAAAATACATAATATTAATATTTAGAATAATAAGCATCAATAGATAATATAGTAATTCAATGCTATTTAATATATAATTATATGTTATAAAAATATTTTTATGTAAATAGGTTTTAATATGTATATTTAATATTATTATTTGTATGTATTTAGCATACTATATACATAAGTGCATGCAAAAATTAAATATTGCCACTTGGTTGTGTTAATAAATAATTTGCAGCATTTTCAAAACATAAATCAAACTACATTTTTTTTCAATAATTAATTATTTAATTTAAATAGTTTTTAATATGTATAATTATTATTGATTTGTGTATATATATATATATATATATATATATATATATATATATATATAATTATTATTATTATTATTTTTTTTAATAAGTGTATTCGGAAATTTATAATTGCCACTTGGTTGTGTTAAAAAGAACTCACTTCATTTACTAAAATTAAATGTAAAAAAAAAAAAAAGAATGTTTATTTATTATTATTTAGTTTTATGTATTTATCATATCATTTTATCATATAAACATTTAATTCCTATTATTTAATATTTATGAACTATATTTCATGTTATTGTTATTATTCAGCTTAATGAACATCAATACTGTACTGTTTTTTATATTCTCAAACAGACAGATTTGTTTGGTTAATGTCTCTTTACCGTCAGTTAATTGTCATCATTATTTCCAGCTGTTCATTAATTATTGTTTGCATCTGTTCTGTATCTGTTTAAAGGAATAGTTGAGTCAGAAATGAACATTCTGTCATCATTTACTCGGCCTCGTGTCGATTAATGACTTCATCTGTGCAGCACGAAAGGAGATGTTGAGCAGATGTTCGTGTTCATTTTCTCACGACAGAATTGTCATTTTTGATATTGCATATCATTCCTCTGAACTCTGTGCTCAGTATGTATCTTGTGTTTTGCATGAGTTCATGTGCTTCACGACTGCTTCGTTGGCTTGTTAGAGTTTAATTGGGTCCTGCGTGTTCCTTTGTTTTTCCTGATGGCCCAGCGGCTAATTGTGTCTCTGAACAGAGACCTGCGTTCACTTCCCATAATTGTGCCCTTGTTAGTGTGATTGAATTGTTAGCAGTGTGAATCTTCATTTCTATAGATAGCGTTGTCTCTGGACTTTTCGTAGCTCAGAATTTTTTAACTAACAAGCAGGATTATTTTAATTCAGTATTTTATTCTGCAAGGATGCATTGAATTTCTAACATTTATAATGTCGCAAATGATTTTTGAAATAAATGCTGTTCTTTTGACTTTTTTAATTTATCTGTGAATTCATCTGTGACAGTTTCTATTAAAATATTGGGAAGCACAACTGTTTTTAACATTGATAATAATCAGAAATGTTTCTTGGGCATCAAATCAGTATATTAGAATGATTTCTGAAGGATCATGTGACACTGAAGACTGGAGTAATGATGCTGAAAATACAGCTTTGATCACAGAAATAAATTACATTTTAACAGATATTCACGTAGAAAACAGCTATTTGAAATTGTATTTTTTTTTTTTTTTACTGTATTATTTTGTAGTTTCTTTTTGAATGCTATTGTTTCTGCTATATAATATACTGTGTATATGTGTATATATATATATATATATATATATATATATATATATATATATATATATTATAGCAGAATTAATAGCATTGAAAAAGAAACTACAAAATTATGACATAACAATATTGCATTCCTTAAAATAAGCTAAAATAAAAATCACTAATTTTGTATCATTATATAAGAAAAGTCTTTATAAAACTAATATTGCAATTAAGACATACGTGTGGTACAGATATATTATTGTGTAATATATATATAAAAAAGTATATTTTTAAAAAAGTTTTTCTTTGTTGGGTTATTTTGATATAAAGTAAATATAGTTTAAAACATACAGCTTACTAACACAATAAAACACAATAAAAACATGATTTTTAAAAATTAAAAAAAAAAATTGAAATAAGTTATCTGTTTTTGAAAATAAAATCTTTATATGAAATAAGGTACATTTCTTAAAATAGGCTAAATACAACAAATATATATATTTTTTTATTACTTCCTTACTTTCATTATATAAGATGTTTGTTTTTTCCCCTAAGTCTTTATACAACAAACATTGCATTTTTTTTAGTAATTTAAAAAATAACCTACTAAATTGTGGAATATATTGTATTTCTTAAAGTAGGCTAAAATAAAATGTATATATTTTAAAGTTATTACCATAAAATTACTTCTGTCATTGTATAAGATGTTTGTTTTTTATAGGTTAGCTCATCCAAAAATGAAAATTAGCCCATTATTTACTCATCCTCCAGTTATCCTAGGTGTATATGACTTCCTTCTTTCAGATGAATCCAATGGGAGTTATTTAAAAAAATGATCCTGGCATTTCCAAGCTTTAGAACAGCATGGGCAAGTGTTTCTCTTCACCAGTCCAATAAAATGCATCTATCCATAATAAAAAATAGCCTCTAAAAAGTGTGAGGCACTTTATATTGTCGGTGGATGCACTTTATTGGACTTGTTTTGAACTGATGAAGAGAAACACAGAACCATGCATTCTAAAGCTTGGAAATAACTCCCATTGGATTCATCTGAAAGTCATATACACCTAGGATACCTGGAGGGTGAGTAAATAATGGTCTAATTTAAATTTTTGGGTGAATTAACCCTTTAAGAATCTGTCATAGAATTTGCTGAATAATTATTGCATGCATACATGAACTTTTTGTCCTCCAAATTAATTTCCTCACACTAATTGAACTTGGACATTTAGAACCCTGGACCACAAAACCAGTCATAAAGGCCTAAAAAGATCTAAAAAAATTCCATTGATGTATGGTTTGTTAAAATAGGACGATATTTGGCTGAGATACAGCTATTTAAAAAAAAAAATCTGGAATCTGAGGTTGGAAAAAAACTAAATATTGAGAAAATCGCCTTCAAAGTTTTCCAAATGAAGTTCTTAGCAATGCATATTACAAATCCAATATATTTACGGTATGAAATGTACAAAATATCTTCACGGAACATGATCTTTACTTAACATCCTAATGATTTTTGCCATAAAAGAAAAATCGATAATTTACTTAAGACTGGTTTTGTAGTCCAGGGTCACAAATAATAATATTATTATAAAATAATATTAATGCTTTTAATTAATACTTAATTGAATGAATGAATTAAGTTAGTAAGTAAACGTGAATTGATCAGAAGTGGCAGTAAATGTGTTTATATTGTTACAAAAGATTTCTATTTCAAATAAATAGCTATAAATGACAATTTGCTAAACAGCTATTTTAAATTGTAACAATATTTTACTGTTTTTACTGTATTTTTGCAGAATTGATGAGCAGAAAAAAACATTTTTATATAATTTTTTCAAAATGTTTGGATTTTTTTCAGAATAAATTATTTTAACTATTAATCATTTAAACTGAGGGTGCAAAAAAAAAAAAAAAAAAAAAAATCTAAAATATTGAGAAAATCGCCTTTAAAGTTGTCCAGATGAAGTTCTTAGCAATGCATGTTACTAATCAAAAATTAAGTTTTGATATATTTACGGTATGAAATGTACAAAATATCTTCACGGAACATCCTAATGATTTTTGCCATAAAAGAAAAATCGATAATTTTGACCCATACAACTGTCCTACTTAAGACTGGTTTTGTAGTCCAGGGTCACAAATAATAATATTATTATAAAATAATATTAATGCTTTTAATTAATACTTAATTGAATGAATGAATTAAGTTAGTAAGTAACCGTGAATTGATCAGAAGTGGCAGTAAATGTGTTTATATTGTTACAAAAGATTTCTATTTCAAATAAATTGCAATAAATGACAATTTGATAAACAGCTATTTTAAATTGTAACAATATTTTACTGTTTTGACTGTTTTGATGAGCAGAAAAAAAAACTTTTTTATATAATTTTTCAAAATGTTTGGATTTTTTTCAGAATAAATTATTTTAACTATTAATCATTTAAACTGAGGGTGCAAAAAAAAAAAATCTAAAATATTGAGAAAAACGCCTTTAAAGTTGTCCAGATGAAGTTCTTAGCAATGCATATCACTAATCAAAAATAAAGTTTTGATATACAGTATTTACAGTAGGGAATTAACAAAATATCTTCATAAAACATGATGTTTTGGCATAAAATAAAAATTTTAACCCATGCAATGTATTTCCGCCTATTGCTACAAATATACCTGGTTTCGTGCTCCAGGGTCACATTTATGATATTTTATAGACTGTTAAATGTATTCTCAGTTGCAGTCAATCATCTGATCTGATGGTTTGTGTCCACAGGAAGGGTCACGTGATCGAGCGATCAGAGCAGTACATGTTGAACACACTGGACGGAGGCAAAAGCACGCTGACGGTCAAAAACATCCGGCAGGGGGACGGCGGGCCGTACACGTGCCGCGCCAGCAACAAAGCCGGAAGCTCAGAAAGCCAACTCTTCCTCAAAGTGTTCGGTGAGGAAACGTTTGCATCGTTTGTGTACGTTAGATTGATTTTTCAGAGGAAGTCTTTCCTCACGTCAGCGGTGTGGACCATTCTTCTTTTCTTTTTCCATTTAGTTGCTTTCCACTCAGATTCTCTTGAAGAAAATGAAGCGATGCGTCTTGGGACGCACAGACGGCGCCATAAATGTGCCGCTATCTGGAATTTCATTTCAGGGAAAATGAAAGACTGTTCAATTATCATGAAAAACTCCAGCAGGTTCTTTATGGAGCCCACATTCAGTTGCTGATTTCATGAAGCTGCTGTGCATATTCACAAAAACTGATTATTCTGATTGGACCTCCTGTCTGTCGGATGATAATATATGGAGATTTATTCTCCGTCGTCAGGATCTTACAGATGTTTGTATTGAAAGGCAGTTTTGTTTTAAAAGGTGGAACGTAACCACGGTGTAACTTTGTGACATTTATAGCTCTTGACGTTCAGTCACAGGAGAGACGTGAAAAAGGCAAACCACAGAACTAAACACAAACAGCTGAAGAGGATAAAGATGTCAGGAACTGCTTGATATTAGTGCTTTACATCTAAAGCAGAGCCTGTGTGTGGATATTTAGGGAACTAAAAAAAAATGTATTAAAATATAGAACAATTTATATTTATATTTATTTATATATATATATATATATATATATATATATATATATATATTAAAATATAGAATAATTTTAATATTAGTTAAAAATAGAGAATATAGTCAGTTTATAAATACTGTTAAATATATTATATTTAAATATATTAAATTGTAATTATATGATATAATTAATGATTATATTTCATTATTATTATTATAAATATAATATATAAATATAAATATTATTATTAATAAATATTAATAATATTATCAGTGTGGTTTATTTACAAGAACTGTTCAGGGTCGGACAACTATTTATGGGCAATAAATAAATACTACTACCAGGGCTTTTACAAATATTTAATTTATTTGAAATAAAATCCAATAAAATCCAATTATTACTTTGCTATTTAAATAGTAAAATACAATTATTACTATTATTGCTAAATAGCAATATTTAAAAAGAACAAAAAAGAAAAAGAAAAAAAGCATTACAAAATTATAAATCGAAAATTGAAAATACAAAAATAAAAGCCAATTAATTATTCTAAGAAATAAGGAAAGTAAAGGTTTTTATTATTTTTTTTATTATTTTATTATTATTTTAAACAAAACAATGTGTAAAGACAAGTTTTTGTCATTATAAATAAAAAAAAGAAATTAAGAAAATTAAGGATTTTACTATTTAAAAAAAGACTTTGCCTATGGAATAAAGAAAGTAAAGGTTTTTATTATTAAAAAAAATGCGTAAAGACGGGTTTTTGTCATTATAAATAAAAAAAGATGTTGCATTAAGAAAATTAAGGATTTTACTATTAAAATAAATATTTTGCATATGGAATAAGGAAAGTATTTTTTTTTTTATTAGAAATAAATAAAAAATAAGTAAAAATAAAATAAACAAAGCTAAACAGTTACATTTAAAAAGAGTAAAAACAAGCCAAAAAAAGAGAAAAATGCATAACAAAATTTAAAAAAATATATAAAAATGATTAAAATGATAATTGAAAATACAAAAATAAAAGTTAGTTAATAATTCTAATAAATGATCTTGAAAAAATTATTTTAAATAATTATTAATTATTATAATTCATTAATAATAATAATACATTATAATTATAAATTATATGTAATTAAAGTTTGCATCTCAGTAATCTTGCTGGATGTAAGAGCTCAAGGTGGTTGCTAGGGTGTGTTTTTGCAGTTTCTAAGGTACCGTTCAGAACACCTTAGCAACACTTGTCAACCTCATCAGCAGTTCATCAATGACGTTTCCTGGAGTGTTTCCGTACTCTCTCGCACGTCTCCAGCGATGTGTTTGTCTTTGCTGGAGCGTGTGTATGTAGCACACATGTGCTCACGCTCTCCGCAGCCTCTGGGTGTTTCTGCTGCGTCTCCCGCTACAAATAACTCCTTGATCTCTGCAGACGCTGTTCAAAGGGCTGCGCTGTAAAGAACTGTTTCTGCTGGGTTTCATTCACTCAGGCATGGATTTATTCAGCGGCGCTCTGTGCGAGAGCAGGAACGGCTGTTATGCATGAAACTTGTTTGCCCTCGACTCCGCTGGTGTTCAGGGGGAAACTAAGAAAAATACATAGAGCAGCTTATCTGTGGGACACACACACTCACTCACACTTCTAATAGGGTTTATCGGTGAGTTCAGCATAAAACAAGACCTTCCTGATGTGAACCTGTCGCTAAACATACTCTCCGGCTGAGACAGAGTTCAGGAACAGGAAAGACATTCACAGCGTTGAAAGATTTTTCAAGAAAATTAAGCATTGGAAATTTTTTTGCATAAAGTAAATCAAGGTTTTTAGTATTTTAAAAGAAAACAAAATGCATAAGAAATAAGGAAAGTAAAGGTTTTTATTATTAGAAATCGAAAAAAAAAACTGCATAAAGATGGGTTTTTGTCATTTTAAATTAGAGGAAAAATTTTGCATTAAGAAAATTAAGGATTTTACTATTTTTTAAAAAAAGATTTTGAATAAGGAACAAGGAAAGTGAAGGTTTTTGTTATTAAAATTGGGGGAAAATGCATAAAGATGGGTTTTTGTCATTTTAAATTAGAGGGAAAATTTTGCATTAAGAAAATTAAGGATTGTCATTATTTAAATAAACAGATTTTGCATAAGGAATAAGGAAAGTAAAGGTTTTTATTATTAGAAATAGAAAAAAATGCATAAAGATGGGTTTTTGTCATTTTAATTTAGAGGTTAAGAATTTGCATTAAGTAAATTAAAGATTTTACTATTTATAAAAAAATATTTTGCATAAGGAAAGTAAAGGTTTTTACCAAGGAAATAAGGAAAGTAAAGGTTTTTGTCATTTTAAATTAGAGGAAAAGATTTTGCATAAAAAATAAGGATTTTACTATGTAAATAAAAAAGATTTTGCATAAGGAATAAGGAAAGTAAAGGTTTTTATTATTAGAAATAATTTTTAAAAAAGATGTTGCGTAAGGAATAAGGAAAGATATTGCATTAAGAATATTCAGGATTTTACTATTAAAGATTAAAAAAGATTTTGCATAAGAAATAAGGAAAGTAAAGGTTTTTATTATTAGAAATTAAAAAAACAATGCATAAAGATGGGTTTTGTCACTATAAACTCTAAGAAAAGATTTTGCATTAAGAAAAATATATATTTTGTATAAGGAATAAGGAAAGTAAAAGTATTTATTATTAGAAATAAAAAAAAATGCATTGTGAATAAGGAAAGTAACAGTTTTATAAAAAAAAATGCATTCAGAAAATACAGGTTTTTACTATAAATTTGATTTTATCGTGACAAATTAGGAAAAAATATTTATTATATTTATAATATTTATTATTAATATTATTGTAATTTGCACTTATTTATTTCTAAAATAAGGAGAAACCAAGTCTGTTTAAGTGCAAGTGTGACGTCCTATCAGACAGAACATTGTGTTTAGTGCAAATTGAGATGTAATTTAAAGCAATTATTCTAAAATAAACTCACAGAAACGTCTGCAATGTTAAAGCTGTTCGCTGAACTTCTGTCTCTCTGTCTGTTCAGTCCAGCCGCACATCACTCAGCTGAGGAACGTGACGGCGGTGGAGGGAAGCGCTGCTATGATCTCTTGTACGGCGGAGGGAGAACCGCTGCCTGAAATCTCCTGGAGGAGAGCCAGTGATGGACAGACATTCACAGATGGAGATAAGGTGAATAACACACCAATCTGATGCAACTCACACTAAACTGAAGATCTCTCAGCATTCACTCAGGTTTGCAATGACATTAGAGTGAATAAATAATGGCAGAGTTTTGAAGGGATAGTTCTTTTTAAAATGAAAATTTGCTGTTCATTTACTCACCTCCTTCTAAGATGTACAGTAGCTGACTTTTTTCTTCAGTAGAACAGTAAAGAAAGTATGAAAGTGTGATCCTAAAAGTAAAGGTTTTTATTATTAAGAATAATAATTAAAAAAATTGCTCAAGGAATAAGATATATATTAGAAATGTATTATTTAAATATATTTATTTATTTGCATGAGTTTTTATTATTAGAAATTTGACTAAAAATGCATAAAGACGGGTTTTCGTCATTATAAATTGGAAGAAAATATTTAGTTTTAAGAAAATTATGGATTTTACTGTTAAAAGTAGAAAAAAGGACTTTGCATAAGGAATATAAAGGTTTTTATTATTAGAAATTGAAAAAAAAAAGAATAAAGATGGGTTTTGTCATTAAAAATAGGAAGAAAACATTTTGCATTAAGAAAATTAAAGATTTTACTATAAAAAAGGAGATTTTGCACAAGGAATAATGAAAGTAAATTTGTTTTGTTATTAGAAAAAAAATGCATGATGAATAAGGAAATTAAATGTTTTTATTATTAGAAATTTAAAAATACACAAAGACCGATTTTTATCATTATAAATTGAAAGAAAAGATTTAGCATTAAGAAAATTGAGGATTTTACTATTAAAAAATAATAATAAAAAGATTTCTAATTCATTCTTTATTCATAAAGAAAATAATGTTTTTAATGAAAAGAATCAGCTTTCCCTGTTTGTGTGAGGCTCTGGATTACAGGTTATAATGTTCTAAACAATTTTCCGTTTCTTGCACAGACTGATCGTTTCACTTCATAAGACCTCAATATACAGGTATCATCAGGAGCCATGGGTATTAATTTTGTAATACATGATATTTTTATTTTTTTGAGTTGATGAAATGATGGTTTTTAAAATTGCATTTTAAGAGTCACCAAGGTGCACAGTTTCAACTAAAAATCTACTTTTCTACTAAAAAAAAAAAAAAAAAAAGTCACCAACATCTTGGATGGCCTGAGGGTGAGTAAATTTTAGTTTTTGGCTGAACTATCCCTTTAAATGTCACCTGCGGTGTGTAACGTATCTGGTCTTCCCTGTCGTCATGAACTCTTGCACCACACTTCATGGACTACAATCCCCATAAGCCACTGCACTAATCTCTGCATTCACCTGTTCCTCATTTCCCACTGATCTGATTGCTGCAACACCTGTTTCACATTTACTGACTGCATTTAAGCCACTCTCACACACAGCCACCTTGCGAAGTCTTATTGTTCCTATGGTCGTAATTCTAAGCGTTTTTCTCTGTGTTGGATTATCTGTGTATGACTCTGGACTGTGTACCCCGTTGACGATTCCTGCTTCCTGCCATTTGCGACCACTGCTGGATTATTGAACTGTTTCCCGGATTACCTACGTTGTTCCCGTTTTCTGGTGATTATTCTTGCCTGTTTACCATTCTAATAAAGCCTTGCAAATGGATCCGCACGTCTCTGACTCCTCCCTGTGACAGAAGACTTCGCCAACTAAGGATCCAGCGGCTTTATGGTGTCATCCGGTTCCAGCATGAATCCAATGGTACAGATCATGCTGCTCAAGCAAGGTGAGCGGACTATCGAGGATTTTGTTATGGACTTCATTGAATTGGCAAATCTGTCGTCGATGGATGAGATGTGCCTCATGATTTTTTTTCGTGGAGGACTCTCGGAGCCATTGGCTTCCAACATGCCAAATTTTGAACCTGACTGGACTCTGCATCACTACATGGATCTGGCTCTTTTGTTGTGTGGCTCTCCATTTACTGTGGGTGAGGTTGAGCCACAGCACAAGATGGCTACCATTCCTGAGCCTGCTGCAGAGTTTCCGCCGCCAGAGCGCCCTCCAGTGACTGCGCCGCCAGAGCGCCCTCCAGTGACTGCGCCGCCAGAGCGCCCTCCAGTGACTGCGCCGCCAGAGCGCCCTCCAGTGACTGCGCCGCCAGAGCGCCCTCCAGTGACTGCGCCGCCAGAGCGCCCTCCAGTGACTGCGCCGCCAGAGCGCCCTCCAGTGACTGCGCCGCCAGAGCGCCCTCCAGTGACCGCTCGCTCAGAGCCTGCTCTTCCAGAGTCTCCGCTGGAGACGCCCAGCCCTCCTGAATCTCCGCTGGGGTCGTCCAGTTCTCCAGAGCCCGCTTCACAAGAGCGTCGTCCAGAGCCCGCTTCACAAGAGCGTCGTCCAGAGCCCGCTTCACAAGAGCGTCGTCCAGAGCCCGCTTCACAAGAGCGATGTCCAGAGCCCGCTCCTCAAGACAGCCTTCCAGAGACTCCGCTGTTTCCGCCCAGTCTTCCAGAGACTCCGCTGGTTTTGCCCAGCCTTCCAGAGACTCCGCTGGTTTTGCCCAGCCTTCCAGAGACTCCGCTGGTTCCGCCCAGCCTTCCAGAGACTCCGCTGGTTCCGCCCAGCCTTCCAGAGACTCCGCTGGTTCCACCAGGCCTTCCAGAGCCTCCGCTGGTCCTGTCCAGCCTTCCTGAGCCTCCGCTGGTTCCGCCCAGCCTTCCTGATCCTCCGCTGGTCCTGTCCAGCCTTCCTGAACCGCCGCTGGTTCCGCCCAGCCTTCCTGATCCTCCGCTGGTCCTGTCCAGCCTTGCTGAACCTCCGCTGGTTCCGCCCAGCCTACCTGATCCTCCACTGGTGCTGTCCAGTTGTCCTGAGATTCCTGTCTGCCCGGTTCTGGTCAAGGAGGCCATGCATGGACTGTTCCCACCCACCCTCCCTGCTGCTCCAGTCCCGCCACCTCTGTCTCCTGACAGTCCCTCTGCTCACCCACATCCCACCTTCGGTGCAGAGGACTCGCAGTGGGATTGCCAGTCGCCATCGGTGTCCAGACTGAAGGACCCCTCACCATCACCTCCAGTCTCAGAGTCCTGGACTCCACGTCGGCCCTCCGACCCTGCGGCTCCACCCCGGCTCTGTGCTCCCTCGTCTCCGTTGTCGGCCGTCGGCCCAACAGCTCCTCCGGGCTCCATCGTCTCTCCGGCTCCGCCCCGGTCAGTCGTCACCCCACCTTCGCCTCTGGACTCTACTCCTCCGGCTGCGCCTCGTCACTCCGTCCTGCCGGCTCTGTGGACCTCCTCCCTCCCGTGGGCACAGCCTCGATCCTCTGTCACTCCGGCTCCGCTGCGTACCTCCGGACCTCCATCTCCGCCGGGGTCGCCAGAGCCTTGGGTTCCGCCTTGGCCCTCCGGATCCTCTGTGTCGCCCAGGACCATCGACTCTCCGGTTCCGCCTCGGGCTCCACCGGCTCTACCTCCGTCGGTCGGCCCCATGCAGGAGCCAACCCTTCCTCCTCCATGGCTTCTCCCTCCGTCGGCTCCGCCTCATTTCGTGGTTCCAGTACCACTACATGGACCTGGCCCTCCATCCCTCCCCCTGTTCCGCCTCCGCTCCACCACCCTCAAGATGGTTAAGGTGGTTAGAGCGTCTGGAAGCCGCTCCTTGCGGAGGGGCTATGTAACGTATCTGGTCTTCCCTGTCGTCATGAACTCTTGCACCACACTTCATGGACTACAATCCCCATAAGCCACTGCACTAATCTCTGCATTCACCTGTTCCTCATTTCCCACTGATCTGATTGCTGCAACACCTGTTTCACATTTACTGACTGCATTTAAGCCACTCTCACACACAGCCACCTTGCGAAGTCTTATTGTTCCTATGGTCGTAATTCTAAGCGTTTTTCTCTGTGTTGGATTATCTGTGTATGACTCTGGACTGTGTACCCCGTTGACGATTCCTGCTTCCTGCCATTTGCGACCACTGCTGGATTATTGAACTGTTTCCCGGATTACCTACGTTGTTCCCGTTTTCTGGTGATTATTCTTGCCTGTTTACCATTCTAATAAAGCCTTGCAAATGGATCCGCACGTCTCTGACTCCTCCCTGTGACACGGTGTTGGTGCGGTACAGTGATCATGCAGCTCTTCCTGTTCCATAATCATTAGCACAGGCAGCATTTCTAATGATTTCATCATTACAGGTACATGACAGCTCCTCAAAGTCTTGTTCAGTGTTGTGTAGATAATCAATCGTGTTCAGCCGTCTGTGTCGGCCACGCCCCTCGTTTCCACTCATTTCCCTCCAGCAGAACAGCATCCTGCAGCAGCTCTGATGACGGACATGTACTGTACAGCAGGAGTCTGAGACGCATGAGAAACTCATGGAGTTTACTTGATGAACCAAATGAGCACAATCTATCTATATATCTATCTATCTATAGCTGTCTGTCTGTCTTTCAGTCCATTTGCTCTGTGTGTCGTCCTCTGTTCTCTCTCAGTGTGCTGTGGTTGTCGTCTCACAGAGATCTCAGTAGCATATCAAACAGTCAGGAAGCATCTGCCCAAGGCGAGATGGTGTCTCTCCGTCTCACACTCACACACACATTGATAGAGACAGTGTGTGTCTGCGTTTTTTACTTACTGATCAGTTTCTGGTATCTGCTTACAGGCCAGCTCTCTGAATATAATTTGTATTTGGAGGTCATAACACCGCCGAATGAGAAATATGATTCTGGCAGCTGATTTTATTAGTTGTTTATTATGTTCATTCAGTCGGAAAGGTGGTTTTTCACGATGCATTGTTGTTTTTTATGCAGGGACGGATTCTGTAGTTTATATTCATGCGTTTGTGTTCACACGCACCATTGGTTTTGTATATGTGTTTTGAATTAAAAATTCATGCTGTGTTGTTTACTAATTCATTCATTACTAGTAGTAGTGCTCATACCAAATATTGACTGTACAGCATCCTAGCAACCACAGATCAATGTATCAAAACCCACTCATAACCAAATAGATATGCCCTGGTAGACCCCCGTTAGCAACCACATAGCAACACCCCAGCAACTACTCAGAACACCCTAGTAACTACATAGATATTCCCTGGTAGACACCTAGAATCTCCTTAGCAACCATACAGCAACACCCTAGCAACTACCTAGTAACCACATAGATGTGCCCTGGTAGACCCCCGTTAGCAACCACATATCAACACCCCAGCAACTACTCAGAACACCCTAGTAACTACATAGATATTCCCTGGTAGACACCTAGAATCTCCTTAGCAACCATACAGCAACACCCTAGCAACTACCTAGTAACCACATAGATATGCCCTGGTAGACCCCCGTTAGCAACCACATAGCAACACCCCAGCAACTACTCAGAACACCCTAGCAACTACATAGATATTCCCTGGTAGACACCTAGAATCTCCTTAGCAACCATACAGCAACACCCTAGCAACTACCTAGTAACCACATAGATATGCCCTGGTAGACCCCCGTTAGCAACCATATAGCAACACCCTAGTAACTACAAAGATATTCCCTGGTAGACACCTAGAATCTCCTTAGCAACCACATAGCAACACCCTAGCAACTACTCAGAATACTCTAGTAACTATATAGATATTCCCTGGTAGACACCTAGAATCTCCTTAGCAACCACATAGCAACACCCTAGCAACTACTCAGAATACTCTAGTAATACTCTAGTTGCCCTAGCAAACACCTAAATAACCCTACCAAACACACAGTAACACCCTAACAACTAATACAAAATATAGATACCCCCTTGCATACACCTAGAACACCCTTGCAACAACCTAATGACACCCTATCGACTATTCAGAACACCTTAGTAATCTTTAGAAATCCCCTTGCAAACACATAGAACATCATAGCAACTGTTTAGCAACACACTATAAGAAGTGCTCATAACACCCTAGCAACCATGTAGATATCCCTTGCAGACACCTAGAACAATCTAGTAACTGCTTAGCAACATTCTGGCTACTCTTCAGGACATCTTAGTAACCATATAAATATGCCCCTGCAGATGCCTAGAAGACCTTAGCAACCACATAGCAACACACACAAACAGTCATAACAGTCCAGCAACCATATAAATATTTCCCCTTGCAGACATCTAGAACAACCTAACAACCACAAACAACACCCTTGCAACTTTTCACAACACCTTATAGAAATCCCTTTAAAGACACCTAGAACACCCTAGCGACTGCTTAGCAACACACTATAAAAACACCCATAACACCCTAGCAACCATTTAGCAACACACTATAAAAAAAACACTCATACCACCCTAGCAACAATGTAGATATTCCCTTGCAGATACCTAGAAGAACTTAGTAACCGCTTAGCAACACTCTAACTATTCAGCACACCTTAGTAACCATCTAAAAAATAAACTTGGAGACACCTAGAACACCCTGGCAACTTCTTATCAATACACTATTAAAACACCCATAACACCCTAGCAACCACATAGCAACACACTATAAAAAACACTCATAACACCCTAGCAATCATGTAGATATCCCTTTGCAGATACCTAGAACAACCTGGCAACACTCTTGCTACTATTCAGAACATCCTAGCAACGATGTAAATATCCCCTTGCAGACACCTAGAACACCCTAGCAACACACTAAAAACACTCAGAACACTCTAGCAACCATATAGATATTCCCTTGCAGACATCTAGAACAACCTAACAACCACCTAACAACACCCTATCAACTATTCAGAAGACCTTAGTAACCTTATATAAATACCCTTGTAGACACCCAGAACGACCTAGCAACCACTAAGCAACACCCTAGCTACTATTCAGCACACCTTAGTAACCATATAAATATGTCTTTGCAGACACTTAGAACACCCGAGCAACCACATAGCAACACACTAAAAACAGTCATAACAGTCTAGCATACCATCTAGATATCCTCTTGCAGACATATAGAACAACCTAACACCACCTAACAACACCCCAGCAACTATTCAGAACATCTTAGTAAACCTATAGAAACCCCTTGCAGACACCTAGAGCACTCTAGCAACCACCTAGAAACAACTTAGAACACATTGGTATCTGTATAGATATGCCCTAACAAACATCTGTAATTCTTTAGCAACACATTCTAAAAACACTCATAACACTCTATAAAACATAGTTACACCCTAGCAACTATAACCATAATAACCATGTAGAAATCCACTTGCAGACCATATAAATTATATAAAACATTCTTGCAGCTATTTAGTACACCTCAATAACCAGATATCCCCTGGCAGAACACCCTAACATCTGCAGAGCAACCTACTATAAAAAAAAACACTCACAACACCCTAGCAACCGCTTAGAACACCTTAGTAACCATATAGACTTTCCCTAGCCAACATCAACTAAGGACCACATAGCAACACAATGAAGTCCCCTCATAACACCCTAGCAACCGCATAGCAACCATCCATTACACATAGCCAAACAGTCATATTTTCTTCAGTAATCATGTTTTCATGTGTTTTTTCACGTGTGTATGTGTTTGCTCTGTTCTCCAGGCATAAAACACCAGGTGCATGTGCGTCAGCTCTCGCTGTTCATGTAAAAATGAATCTCATGCATTAGTATGAAGG
The DNA here is from genome assembly GCF_049309525.1 of Garra rufa. NCBI lineage: Eukaryota > Metazoa > Chordata > Actinopteri > Cypriniformes > Cyprinidae > Garra > Garra rufa. The sequence continues at coordinate 53,962,103 of NC_133366.1, forward strand.
GAGGAAAGCCTGCGGGTCATCTGCTAGCCTACAATAACGGCTCCTGTCAAATAAAACACACAGCCGCTGCAGGACTGTCAGGAGCTAAAGCTAGCGCTGCACTCTAGACTGCGAGGCATCAAGCGGAGGGTGGACACGTATCGATTTTTCAGGGAAGGCGAAGAACACTGATCGTTAAAGTGGGCGTTGGGGGACGGACTCCATCTAATCCCCTTATATTCAAAGTTGCCTATCTCACCATGAGCACAGATAGTGTGACCGCATTACAGTCAGAAAGCGCTGCATTTATATTCATTGTAGCTCGTTTGCTCTGCTGTAACAACACATTACCTAATTAACACAAACTCAGTTTGCTGTTTTCCTCGAATTGCTAATATGGTTATGTCTGGGTTGTATTGTAGTTTACTAAAAATAAAACAATAAAAACAATTTGCTACTTAAAAAAAAAAAATACAAATATACTTTTTTTTCATCTAGTTGCCAAGGCAACATTTCTCATTTTCATTTACTTTAACCTGATGTACTAAAATAAGTAAAACTGTGTTTATTCATGTTGTTTTTATGCAAGGATATTTGTGAGAGATTCTGTTTCAGTTTATCATGTTCCCTAAAACACCCTAGCAACTACTAGAAGTAACCATATTCCCTAGCAGACCCATAGAACACCCTAGTAACCACATATCAACAACCTAGCAACTACTTAAAACACCTTAAGAACCATATGACCTAGCAAACTCATTAGAACATTCTAGACACTGCATAGCAAAACCCTAGCAACTACTTAGAAACAAAAAAATAGGATATGCCTTAGCAGACACATAGAACACCCTAGCAACCACATATCAACATCCCAGCAACTACTTATAAGTCTTTAGTAACTATACATCACATTAAACACCTAACACCATACCAACTGCATAGCAACACCCCAGCAACTGCGTTGCAATTACTCAGAAGACTTTAGTAACTTTATATCCTAGAAAACACCTAGATCACCCTAGCAACTGCATACAAACACCCTAGCAACTACTCAGGAGAGTTTAGTAACTTTACATCCTCAAAAACACCTAGAACACTTTAGCAACAGCATAGCAACACCCCAACAACAACTCTGAAGACTTTAGTAACTTTACATCCTAGAAAATTCTTAGAAACACCCTAGAAACCACATACTGTAGCAACACCCTAGCAACTACTCAGGACAGTTTAGTAACTTTACATCCTAGAAAACACCTAAAACACTCAAGCAACACCCTAGCAAATAGTCAGAAGACTTTATTAACTTTACATTCTTGAAAACACCTAGAACACCTTAGCAACTGCATAGCAGCACCCTAGCAACTACTCAGAAAATTTTAGTAACTATACACCCTAGCAAATGCATAGAACACCCTTGCAACTGCATAGCAACACCCTAGCAACTACTCAGAAGACTTTAGTAACTATACAACCCAGCAATCATAGAGAACACTATAGCAACCACATAGCGACACCCTAGCAACTACTCAGAAGACTTTAGTCACATCACAGCAAACACAGAGAACAGTATAGTAACCACATAGCAACTCCCTAGCAACTATTTAGAAGACTTTAGTATCTGTACATCACAGCAAACACAGAGAACACTATAGCAACCACATAGCAACACCCCAGCAACAACCCTGAAGACTTTAGTAACTTTACATCCCAGAAAACTCTTAGAAACACCCTAGCAACCACATAGCAACACCCTAGCAACTACTCAGGACAGTTTAGTAACTTTACATCCTAGAAAACACCCAAAACACTCTAGCAACATAGCAACTACTCAAAATACTTTATTAACTTTACATTCTTGAAAACAACTAGAACACCCTAACAACTGCATAGCAACACCCTAACAACTACTCCGAATATTTTAGTAACTATACACCCTAGCAAACACTTTGAAAACCCTTGCAACTGCATAGCAACACCCCAGCAACCACTCAGAAACCTTTAGTAACTATACAACCCAGCAATCACACACTATAGCAACCACATTGCAACACCCTAGCAACTACTCAGAAGACATTAGTAACATCACAGCAAACACAGAGAACAGTATAGCAACCACATAGCAACTCCCTAGCAACTACTCAGAAGACTTTACTAACTAAATATCCTAGAAAACACTCTAGCAACTATATAGCAACATCCCATCAACTGCAAAGCAACACTCTGGTTACTACTTAGAACACTTTAGAAACTATACACTCTTGCAAATGCATAAAACACCCTAGCAACTGCAGAGCAACACCCTAGCAACTACTCAGAACACCTTAGTAACCACATGCCATAGCCGATACCTAGAAATAAATAAAACTAAACCTGCAATAAATCTTAATTAAAAAAAAAATACATGTAAAAATAATAAATATATTTGTGAAAACTATAATAGTATGTCAGTGATTGTGTGTGTCTGTATGAGGGTGTTTGTTTGATTGATGTGGACTGCTGTGTTTGTGTTGGTGTAGAGCCAGGACGGCCGTGTGGAAGTCCGTGGACGCCATGGAAAATCCATGCTGACCATCAGCGGTGTTCGACTCTCAGACTGGGGCCGATTCGACTGTGAAGCTCTCAGCAGGATCGGAGGCCATCAGAAGAGCATGTTCCTGGATATTGAGTGTAAGATGCACAAAAAACATGACATGCGCACATTTACACCAACTACAAATATACCAAAGCATCATTTTCAGTGTTGGTTACTCTTAAAAAGTCATTCCAAGCTACTAATTGCATCCTTAACAGTGTGTTATTAGATAAAAGTATTGCATTACTTATTAATTACTGTATAAATATTGAACAATACATGAACTGATATGAAACTGCGTTTAATTCTTTTAAATAAATAATAAAAAATAGCATAAATTATTCCTGAACTGACAGAAGTGATTTAAAGGGACAGTGTTACATTAAAAACACATTTGAACATTAGACATTAAACCCAAAACTGTTTCTCTGTGGCCTTTCCAGTGCGTCTTCTTCTCTCCTGGCCGTCATAATTATTTCACCTCATAATTTTTTCTTTATTGGCCTCAAAAAAAAAAAAAAAAAAAAAAAAACCTCAATGGGGCCAATTATAGAAGGAATTCTTCCCAAGTAATTAATTCCTCAGATTCTTATTAATTTCCAGATCCGTCTCCTGAAATACCAACATGTTGTTGAGGTCACTTTTTTTTCTGTCTGTTTTTATTGCTTCAGCTTTTGTCTGCGTTTCATTCAGTATGATAGCATTCCACTTTTATGCCATTCACATTTTAACGCTGCAAATGCTTCATGTGTCACAATCAACAAATGTGATGAGATGCTAATAAAGCGCCTCGTGTCCCTGAATGCACATGCCGACCTTGACATCGGCACGCGGCGGGAGCATCTTCATGTCATGCATTTAGCGAGGAGGTTCACGGTCAGCGTGTAAAAAGGACGTTGTGAATAAGCGTGGCAGGAGGCAGCCGAGCGTTACTGAACGCTAATGAACTCATTTATTTAGTACAGGCTCTTCTCTGCGCTGTTTCTTAGATGTGACGGACGGCGCAGCATCATTCTCTGTAATGGAAGCCTTCTAGTCATTGTAAAGCAGGAATAATACTGTATGAATGCAGACGCCCTCTGTGCTTAAACTAAAGCTCCATGGAGTTTGCATGTCTTTATGACTCTTGTCTGTTTACTGTAGACGTGTCTGACACATAATGGAGTGAGACTGTAACGTCTTTCCTTGTTGCAATCAGTATTACTCTTCTCTGAAATCCATTTTACATGATTCACATCAACAATCTCCAATGCATTAACACACATGGAAAGAAATTCAAGCTACTGCATTACATATAGTTCAGGCTGGTGTTATTTTATTATAGATATTAGATATAATAGTTTTTCAATAATATTTCAAATGAGCTTTTATTTTTATACTTGTAGTATTTATTTTAATTTTACTTAATATTTTACATTTCAACATTTTTTAATGTCTATGTAGTTTTTATTAATTATTATTTTCGTTTTAGTTGCATGAGGGGAAAATCAGTCACATGTTGTCTTGAGTAGCATGGGTGTATTTGTAGCAATAGCCAAATATACATTGTATGGGTCAAAATTATAGATTTTTCTTTTATGCCAATTGGGATATTAAGTAAAGATCATGTTCCATGAAGATATTCTGTAAATTTTCTACCGTAAATATATCAAAACTTAATAATATGAACTTCATTTGGACAGCTTTAAGAGTGATATTCTCAATATTTAGATTTTTTGCACCCTCAGATTCCAGATTTTCAAATAGTATTATAAATAGTGTCTCAGTCAAATATTGTCCTAGCAAACCATACATTATTAGAAAGCTTATTTATTCGGCTTTCAGATGATGTATAAATCTAAATGTAAAAAAAATGCCCTTATGGCTGGTTTTGTCGTTCAGAGTCACATTTTAGTATAATTTTATGTTTACATTTATTCATTTAGCAGACACTTTTATCCAAAGTATCTTAATTGAGGAATACAAGCAAAAACAAAAGTACTATTATCATTTTTATTCATATTTTGTACTAATGTTTACAACTTGTTTTTATTTTTAATTTCAGTTTTAGTTATTTAATACATCCAGCATACAATACATCACAAACTTAGTTTACATTTTTCCAATTATTGTTGTATTATTTCACATATTTCAAGTAACTTTATTTATTCTAATTTTTTTTTTCATGGTTTAGTTTTTGTTAATAATAACTCTGGTTATTATTCTTGTATTGAGGCCCTGATGGAAGACATTTGAATGGGCCTTTATTTTTAATTTCATAAAAAAAGCTTGAAAAAAAATGGCTGGTTTTATGTGGTTTATAGCTTGCGTGGACTGAATAAAATAAGTAGTATTAAAGGATTATTTGAAAAAAAAACCTTACAAAACTTAACTCAGAAATTGCTAGTACATTTCACAAAGAAACAGCATGTAACATAGAAATGAATGTGGCTTTTTGAAGTAGAAAGACTCATTCATTCTTTACAGTAGATGGTTGCTCAGCCAGATTCTGAGGACTTTGGACCTTCTAACATGGTCCAAAAAAACATTTTTTTTCCAGTTTTATTTTGCACAGTCTCTGTTTTCTCTTTCACCAGATGCGCCGAAGTTCCAGACCAACCAAACCATCTTCTACTCGTGGGAGGGAAACCCAGTGAACATCAGTTGTGACGTGAAGTCCAACCCTCCGGCGACCATGCTTTGGAGACGAGACCGCTTCACCATCTCCAATCAAGGGACCAGCAACATCCGCATTCACAGCGCAGAGGGACGATCGCTTCTAGAGGTTTGGCAACTTCACAGTCATGCACTTTTAGTATATCATTTACATTGCACATTACTTTTGCATTCTGTTTAAACTGTGTTGCTTGGCTAAGACAGTAGCTAAAAAACTGACCATAAAGGGTTGTTTAGAAACATGAACTGTTACTGTAACTAGTTTCACTTGGTTTTACTGCTAAAAAAAACATATCAATATTCTCCTCACCTCTGGTTTGTGTTGATCCACAGGTCACTCCAGCGTCCGACAGGGATTTTGGACGCTACAACTGCACAGCCAGAAACAACATCGGCGCTCGATACCAAGAGTTTATTTTAGCACAGGCAGGTCTGTGTTTACCAATAACACTAAACTTCACCAACAAGTCAAGCATGAGACCAAAACATACCTTTTTAATTTTTAATCCTGGTCTTTGAAAGATATTTACAGTTTTGTTTGAAGACCTTAGCAGGAAGTAAACTAGATATCCTCCAACAGAAATCTATATATTTAGGGGTTCAAGTGCGTAGCACTGAAACCCTATTGTAATTGGTAGAATGGCCAAAGATCAGCGATCTCCGCGTAAAACTGAACGTTCAGACCAAACCGTAAGTCTTAGAGATTTGAAAGTTGGAGGGATGGTAGTACTCACACCGCCTACAATGCCACCAAATCTTGCACCAATCGGCTTGACGGGGGCGCTACAGCAATCAAAAGTATGAAAATGCTTATGACGCGGTAATTTTTTGTGTATTTAGTCAAACCCTTTTTTGAAAAACCTACTTTTGCGAACTACTCCTTTTGTCAGATCAGAACCAAACCAGTGCAGAAAGATTCTCTGGAGACTGAATATCAATAATTATAAAAAAAAAAAAAAAAAATCTAACTTTCGACTCGTTGCTAAGGTATGCCAAAAACGTATAAGGGGGCAGGGCCACTTTTTGTAAAATGTCTATAACTTCTGAACGAAATGAGATATCTTAACCAAACTCAGAACACTTGTGTAAGAGCTCAACCGAGGTCACAGGACAAAAATTGCAGAGCTTGGCCACTTGGTGGCGCTATTAGAGGGAGAAAACTTTAAAATGGTTATAACCGCGTAACCATTTGTCCTTTGAACATGAAAATTGGTGTGAACAGTCTTGGTCCAATGTGCCACAAGTGTCTCTGAATACATTTGCCTATCTCTAAAAACATGGCCGCCATTGGCTGACGAAGTTTGAGCACCTGTTAAGGTTAACAGATTGGAATGAAACTCGGTGGGCCTGTTAAATCAGATTGTGTGTTAAATGAATGAGAAGATGTCCTGCTTTTGCAAACTTGTCCTAAGTTTGTGGAATACACGGACTCTCTAGGTCAATAATTATCAAACAATATTGAAATTTACCTTTTGGGAAGCTTAAACGGAGTCATTTAGTAAAGAGGCCGTTCCAAATGTACCCAAAATCCTATAAAGTCTAAAGGAAAACTAAAAACCTCATGAAATCTGGGAAGCACATGCAACAGGTGATTTTAAACAAGCATGCAAAGTTTTAAGGGGATCAGACCACATCTGGCAATATTACAGTTTTCAACAGGTTTCAAAAACACTGTATTTCTGCAGAAAATGGTCATACATTCACGCAATACACTAGATATTCCCATCGTATGATCATTTTCCTCATTCTGAACAACTTTGCCTCTAGAACCACTGCTGTCAATTAATAAAAAACTACTTTTGCCAAGTACTCCTAAGTTTTTACGCTCAGCCTACAAAAAAAAAAAAAAAAAAAACACTGCAGTAAAATTCTCTAGATCCTCAAGTATCCAAAAAATATTGAACTTTATACCTTGGTTAGTTACAAACATTTTTAAAAGTAACATGGCCAATTATAACCAAAACCCTATAAATTGTAACCAAAAATTCAAAACTTCATGAAACAATGTTCCCTGTGTAATATTTCGACTTTATTCTCATAGTATTTTGACTTTATTCTCAAAATTTTCTGACTTTATTTAATAATTTCAACTTTATTCTCGTTATATTTCTCATAGTATTTCCACTTTATTTTTGTAATTTCGACTTTATTCTCGTAATATTTTGACTTTATTCTTGTATTATTTCAGCTTTATTCTCATAATTTTTCAGCTTTATTATCATAATATTTCAACTTTATTCTCATAATATTTCAGCTTTATTCTCGTAAAATTTTGACTTTATTCTTGAAATATTTTGACTTTATTCTTGTAATATTTCGACTTTATTCTCGTAATATTTTGACTTTATTCTCGGAATATTTCAGCTTTATTCTAGTAATATTTTGACTTTATTCTCCTAATATTTCAGCTTTATTCTCGTAATATTTCAGCTTTATTCTCGTAAAATTTTGACTTTATTCTTGAAATATTTTGACTTTATTCTCGTAATATTTCAGCTTTATTCTCGTAATATTTCAGCTTTATTCTCGTAATATTTCAGCTTTATTCTCGTAAAATTTTGACTTTATTCTTGAAATATTTTGACTTTATTCTCGTAATATTTCAGCTTTATTCTCGTAATATTTCAGCTTTATTCTCGTAAAATTTTGACTTTATTCTTGAAATATTATGACTTTATTCTCGTAATATTTCAGCTTTATTCTCGTAAAATTTTGACTTTATTCTTGAAATATTTTGACTTTATTCTCGTAATATTTCAGCTTTATTCTCGTAATATTTCAGCTTTAATCTCGTAATATTTCAGCTTTATTCTCGTAATATTTCAGCTTTAATCTCGTAATATTTCAGCTTTATTCTTGTAATGTTTAAACTTTATTTTTGTAATATTTCGACTTTATTCTTATAGTATTTTGACTTTATTCTTGAACTATTTTGACTTTATTCTCGTAATATTTCGACTTTATTCTTATAGTATTTTGACTTTATTCTTGAACTATTTTGACTTTATTCTCGTAATATTTAGACTTTATTCTCGTAATATTATGGCTTTATTCTCGTAATATTTAGACTTTTTTTTCTCGTAATATTATGGCTTTATTCTCGTAATATTTCAGCTTTATTCTCGTAATATTTAAGCTTTATTCTCGTAATACTTAGACTTTATTCTCGTAATATTATGGCTTTATTCTCGTAATATTTAAGCTTTATTCTTGTAATACTTAGACTTTATTCTCTTAATATTATGACTTTATTCTCCTAATATTTCAGCTTTATTCTTGTAATATTTCGACTTTTTTCTTGTAGTATTTTGACTTTATTCACTTTAATTTACCTTTTTTTAATTAATATTTTTTTTCCCTCAGCATTTTTCTAACCTAAATTTGTTACCTGGGTTATTAGTTATTGTTTGCAAGCATTTCATGTTGACTTTTCCGGATATTTCTGGATGCAGATGAAACCTGACCTTATTTACACTGTTCTTGAAACAGACTTGTATAATATCAGACGAGGCCACACGTCAATCTGAGAAACTGGTTTGCGTTTGATTTAAGCCTGTTGTCATGTGCTCAGCATTGATGTATTATTGAAATTTTCCATAACAATATGTCCTTCCCATCTGGCCGCTGCTAATTTAACTGGAGCTAATCTTGTGTAGTGCCGCGTGATTTACTAGAGAGCTCACTAATATACTAGAGTACTGTCCCATTTACTGTAGAGCTGCTTAATATGCCTTGAAGAGCTGCAGTTCACTTCAGAGAGGACTTCATTCAGCCCCAGAGAATACACACAGACTCAAAAACCCTCACACACACATGTACTGACTAATGCATTCAAGATGCAAAATAACATGCAATCCAGAATGAATGAGATGCAAAAATTAGACACAAATATTAAGATATAGAACTGTTTTAGATATCTATTTTTATATCTCATATTTTAAATGCCATTTTGTGACAGTGACATTTTGATCGTGTAGCAGACCAAAAATGAAATGTCTCTACTTTTATCCATTGCTTCGTGTGGTATTTCTGTTAATTGCTGGGGAGTTTTTGAAATTCATTTATCTTTGACATTTTATGGGCCTTTTCATCTTAAAAAGGGCAAAACATCTTCATTTACATGCACAGAGTGTTTTATTATCTATTTTGTTAAATAAACAGCCGCCGAGTTGTTGATCACGTAACAGTTGGGATGTTTTCTCTCAGGTCTGTGTCACCTTTTATATATATGCTAATATGCAAATGCATGCATATTTAATTCAGTAATGCATCATTTGCATATTTTGAACATTTCAGTAGATAAAGACACATTGGAAAGCATTGCTTTTATGTTTTGAATAATTAACATAATTAAAATATTACTGAAAGAAGTCTCTTCTGCTCACCAGTGTTGCATTCATTTGATTAAAAATACAGTCAAAATTCTGAAATATTATTGCACTTTTAAATGAGTGTTTTCTATGTGAATATATTGTGAGATGTAATTGATTCCTGTGTTTACGATCCTTCAGAAATCATTCTAATATATTGATTTGCTGCTCAAGAAACATTTCTGATTATTATCAATGTTGAAAACAGTTGTGCTGCCCAATATTTAAGCTTTTTGTGAGAACAAAAAAGGATTAAAAACTAAATATTAGGAGAATAAAGTCTTAAAGAAATATTTCAACTTTATGCTCGTAGTATTTCGACTTTATTCTTGAAATATGTTGACTTTATTATCAAAATATTTAGACTTTCTAATCATTTCAACTTTATTCTTGTAATATTTTGACTTTATTAAAGACATATTTACTTTTCTTGTAGTATTTTGACTTTATTCTCAAAATATTTATTTTTGACTTTATTCTAGTAATTTTAACTTTGAAACTTTATTCTCGAAATATTTAGACTTTATTAAAATATTATGACTGTATTCTTGCAATATTTCAACTTTATTCACTAAATATTTTAACTTTATTCTCGTAGTGTTTTGGATTTATTAACAAAATATTAACTTTATTATTGTAGTATTTCAACTTTATGCTCCACATATTTCAACTTTATTTTAAAAAAATATTATGAATTTATTCTATTTATTCTGTAATATTTCAACTTTATTCACGAAATATTTTGACTTTATACATGAAATATTTCGACTTTATTCTTAAAATATTTTGACTCTAATAGTTTTTTTGACTTTATTCTCTAAATATTTTGACGTTATTAACAAAATATTATGGCTTTATTCTTTTAATTTTTATAAAATATTTCAACTTTATTCTCATAATATTTTTATGTTATTCTCATACATTTTTTATTTTATTCTTGTAATATTTTTACTTTATTCTCATAACATTTTTACTTTATTCTTGTAATATTTTTACTTTATTCTCGTAATATTTTTACTTTATTCTCATAATTATTTTACTTTATTCTCGTAATATTTTTACGTCATTCCCATAATATTTTTTACTTTATTCTCGCAATATTTCAACTTTATTCTCATAATATTTTTGCTTTATTCTCATTATATTTTCATTTTATTCTTGTAATTTTTTTACTTTATTCTCATAACATTTAGACTTTATTTTTGTAATATTTCGACTTTATTCTCATAATATTTCAACTGTATTCTTATAATATTTCAACTTTATTCTCATAATATTTTTGTTATTCTCATAATATTTTTACTTTATTCTCGTAATATTTTTTACTTTATTCTCATAACATTTAGACTTTATTTTTGTAATATTTCGACTTTATTCTCATAATATTTCAACTTTATTCTTATAATATTTCAACTTTATTCTCATAATATTTTTGTTATTCTCATAATATTTTTTACTTTATTCTCGTAATATTTTTTACTTTATTCTCATAACATTTTTACTTTATTCTCGTAATATTTCGACTTTATTCTCATAATCTTTTTACTATATTCTCTTAATATTTTGACTTTATTCTCATAATATTTTTACTTTATTCTCATAATCTTTTTACTATATTCTCTTAATATTTTTACTATATTCTCATAATATTTTTACTTTATTCTCATTATATTTTTACTTTATTCCCATAATATTTTGACTTTATTCTCACAATATTTCAACTTTATTCTCATAATATTTTTACTTTATTCTCATAATCTTTTTACTATATTCTCTTAATATTTTGACTATATTCTCATAATATTTTTACTTTATTCTCATTATATTTTTACTTTATTCCCATAATATTTTTACTTTATTCCCATAATATTTCAACTTTATTCTCATAATATTTTGACTATATTCTCATAATATTTTTACTTTATTCTCATTATATTTTTACTTTATTCCCATAATATTTTTACTTTATTCTCACAATATTTCAACTTTATTCTCATAATATTTTAACTTTATTCTCATTAAATTTTCATTTTATTCTCTTAATATTTTTACTGTATTCTCATAACATTTAGACTTTATTTTTGTAAAATTTTGACTTTTTTCTAATAATATTTCGACTTTATTCTTATAATATTTAGACTTTATTCTCATAATATTTCAATTTTATTCTCGTAATTTAATTATTTTTGATGAAATAATACTGTAATCTCGTAATCTTTGTTTTATTTATTTATTTATTTTTTTTATGTGGCACTAAAACACCATTGTAGAAAACAGCTGTTTTAAACTGTAAAAATATTTTATGAATTTTACAGTATCTTTGATCAAATGCATGCAGCCTTGGTGAGCAGAAGAGACTTTTGAGCAGCAGTGTATATTTTAATCTAGCAGAGTTTCATTTTGCAGACAGAAAACACATTGTAGATAAAACATACACCTTAAAGATGACAGAAATGTCCTTATAGCAGAGTTTGAAGCGTTTACTCTTACAGTGACGAATGTCTTTCCTGACGAGAGTGATTCCTCTTCAACAGGAAGTTGAACCGTGGCCTGTTTCCTGCTGATCGATGGCGCTGAAGCACTATTAGCTGTCGTCTCTCACTAACACGGCAGCAGCACAAATGATGATGCTTTCTGGGTTTCTCCAGTCCGCAGTTTATCTGATGCTCTGTCATCTGTTTATTTCGCATCCGCGCTTTATCACAAGATGAAAAGTCTGTCTGTCTGAAAAGAATCAAGCTGCAATCATATGTAGTTCAAATAACTTTCAAGACTTTTTTAGTGTATTAAGCACTCAAATGTATGATTTTGAGTTGAATTGAGACCTTCACCCATTAAAGTGTTGCTTCTCAAGCAAATATGCATGCATTAAGTGTTTTCTAGGTGAATATATTGTAAAATGTAATTGATTCCTGTGTTTTAGCATCTTTACTGTAGTCTTCAGTGTCAGGAGATTTTTCAGAAATCATTCTAATATACTGATTTGCTGCTCAAGAAACATTTCTGATTATTATCAATGTTGAAAACAGTTGTGTAATAAAATAAAATAATATTAGAATAAAAACGAAATAAAAACAAAATATTGAGAATAAAGTCTTAAAGAAATATTTAAACTTTATTCTCGTAATTTTGACTTTATTCTCATAATATTTCAACTTTATTTTCGTAGTATTTCAACTTTACTCTCGCAATATTTTGACTTTCTTCTCGTAGTATTTCAAATTTATTCTCATAATATTTCCACTTTATTCTCGTAATTTTGACTTTATCCTTGAAATATTTCGACTTTCTTCTCTTAATATTTCACCTTTATTCTTGAAATATTTAGACTTTATTTATGAAATATTTTGACTTCTCGTAATATTTCAAATTTATTCTCGTAATATTTCAACTTTATTCTCGTAATATTTCAAATTTATTCTTATAATATTTAAAATTTATTCTCATAATATTTCGACTTTATTCTCAAAATATTTCGAATTTATTCTTGAAATATTTCGACTTTCTTCTCGTAATATTTCAGATTTATTCTTGTAATATTTGAACTTTATTCTCTTAATATTTCGACTTTATTCTCAAAATATTTCAACTTTATTCACGAAATATTTAAATTTTATTCTCATAGTATTTCAACTTTATTCTCGAAATATTTAAATTTTATTCTCATAGTATTTCAACTTTATTCTCAAAATATTTAAATTTTATTCTCATAGTATTTCAACTTTATTCTCGTAATATTTCAACTTTATTCTCTTAATATTTCAACTTTATTCTCGTAATATTTCAACTTTATTCTCTTAATATTTCAACTTTATTCTCGTAATATTTCAAATTTATTCGTATAATATTTAAAATTTATTCTCATAATATTTCGACTTTATTCTCAAAATATTTCTAATTTATTCTTGAAATATTTCGACTTTCTTCTCGTAATATTTCAGATTTATTCTTGTAATATTTGAACTTTATTCTCTTAATATTTCGACTTTATTCTCAAAATATTTCAACTTTATTCACAAAATATTAAAATTTTATTCTCATAGTATTTCAACTTTATTCTCGAAATATTTAAATTTTATTCTCATAGTATTTCAACTTTATTCTTGAAATATTTACATTTTATTCTCATAGTATTTCAACTTTATTCTCGTAATATTTCAACTTTATTCTCTTAATATTTCAACTTTATTCTCGTAATATTTCAACTTTATTCTCGTAATATTTCAACTTTATTCTTTTAATATTTTAACTTTATTCTTGTAATTTTTACTTTATTCTCGTAATTAGTACTTTTTTCTCATATTTTGACTTTATTCTCAAAATATTTCAGCTTTATTCTCATAGTATTTCAACTTTGTTCTCATAATATTTAAACTTTATTCTCATAATTTTGACTTTATTCTCTTATTATTTCAACTTTATTCTCGAAATATTTCAACTTTATTCTTGTAATATTTTGACTTTGTCCGCAGTTTATCTGATGCTCTGTCGCATCTGTGTTTTATCGTAGGATGAAAAGTCTGTCTGTCCAAAAGGAATGAAGCTGCGATCACATGTAGTTCAAATAAATGTTCAGAATAAAATACTTTTAAGACTTCTTTAGTGTATTAAACCCTTAAATTTATGATTTTGAGTTGAAGTGAGACCTTCACCCATTAAAGTGTTGCTTCTCGAGCAAATATTGATTAATGTTTGTGTTTTTCCACAGATGTCCCGTCGCATCCGTACTCCGTTCGGCTCACGGCCGTCTCCCAGCGTCTCGCCACCGTCTCCTTCATGAAGCCCGACTCTCACGGCGGCGTCCCCATCAGCTACTATATCATCAACTACAAAGACACGAGCGCACAGGACTGGAGGACAGTCAGATCTCATGGAGTTCAGAGTGAGTCTCAGAACAGATCACAGTTTGTTCACAAGAGTCTTCATTTGCTCTAGGCAAGTGTTATGGTCCTTGCACACTGGGACCGGAATTTTTTATATGCATTTTTATTTTATTTATTTATTTATTTTGTATGCGAAAAGCACAAGATTGAACCCGATACTGTTTTTTTTTTTTTTTTTTTTTTTTTATGAATGTTTCGGAGCCTTGTGTTTAAACATGAGGTCATATTTATTTTTAAATTTCGGACTAAATTTTGGACAGAGTGCAAGGACTTTTAGGATTAGTATACTATTTATTTTTTATACTATGTTTATATATTTATACGCTAATTTTTAAATTAAATATTTATATATTTATATAGAGTTATTTTATTTATTTTTGCAGTGTGCTTTTGTCATTTTATTGTTTTTTGAAAATATTAATGTTTAGCTTTAATTAGTTTTTTATTTCAGTTTTTATTTTAGCTTAGGTTTTAGTCATTTCTGTTGTTTTTATAGATATTTTATTAATGTTTTGAGTCAGCTTTTTGTTTTTTTGTTTGCTTTTTTACATTTTTTAAATTTTATCTTAAGTTTTAGTATTTTTTGTACTTTTATCATTTTATGAGTGTTTTTATAGACATTGTATGTATATTTTAAGTTAACCTTTTTAATTTTTTTCATTTTATCTTAAGTTTTAGTCATTTTGCTGTACTTTTTAGCCTTTTTTTTGCGTTTTTTTTTTTTTTTCATTTTTCATTTTCATTTTTTGTGCTTTTATTATTTTTATTAGTGTTTTTATAAATATTTCATTATTTTAAGTTAGAATTTTTCATTTTTTCAGTTTAGCTTAAGTATGAATAATTTTGTTGTGCTTTTATAATTTCTCTTAGTGTTTTTATAGATAGTTTATGTATATTTTAAGTTAGATTTTTGTTTTTTGTTTTCAGTTTTTTTATTTATTTTAACTCAAGTTTTATTTATTTTGTTGTGCTTTTATCTTTTTTCATTAGTGTTTTTATATACATATTAATATTTAATCATTTGTTGTTTTTTAAGTTTAGATTAGATTAACAATAACACTGGCATTAAGTTATATATTACTCAGTTTAAGTATTTTTTGCTATGTGATTTTGAAAATATTTCTCTTTAGCTTTAATTTGTTTTTGTTTTGTTTTTCAGTTTTGATGATCTTAGTACTTAATTTTAAACTTATTTCCGTATTAATGTGCAGTATTAGATGTATTGTTGATGCATTTGTTTGATTCGCATTAGCATTTAGAATAGAAGAAACTCAAATAGAGGTGTTTCTATCGTCAAAGCAAATGTGCGAATCTTTGCAAGTAAAAACAGCATTTAACCCAAAGAAACATTTTTTCTGTCTTATATTTTCCTAAAAGCCATTATCACTTCTGAAAGTGAGTGTTTTTGCAGGATCAGGATGTGTCGACAGTCATTTCCATTACGTTTGGAGCATCTAAACACACTTACAGCAGCAGCAGTGATAATGACTTCAAGCTGTTTGTTCATTAAACTGCTTTACCTTCGGCCAAGAATTCTCTGTGCATTAAGCCTTTAAATAATGTTTCTTGTGCTGAGTGTGGTGTAAAAAACACTAACTAGAAATAGAAACCTTCAAGTGCGTCTAGTTATATTCCTCTACTCCGCGTCTCAGTCCCTGCAGAGTTAGCTTTTCTTTTTTTATTATTTTTTTTTTAAGCTTAAGTTTTAGTAATTCTGTTGTGCTATTACACTTTTTATTAATAATTTTATAGATATTTCATTAATATTTAAATTAGCTTTTTGTTTTTTTCTTATCAGGTTTTTTATGTATTTTAGCTTATGTTTTAGTAATTTTGTTGTGCTTTTATTATGTTTATTAGTGTTTTTATAGATATTTTATAATTTTAAGTTAGTTTTCTTTATTTATTTTAATTCAAGTTTTATTAATTATAGATATTTTATTAATATTTTTAGTTTTTCATTTTTCTTCATTTATTTTAGCCTTAAGTTTTAGTTAGTTTGTTGTGCTTTTATGATTTCTATTAGTTGTTTTTTTTCATTAATATTTTTTCACTTAACTTTATTTTTTTGATTATTTTAGCTTAAGTTTATTTTAAAAGTAATTTTGTTGTGCTTTTGTCATTTTTATTAGTGTTTTTAAATATATGTATTAATATTTTAAGTT
Source organism: Garra rufa (assembly GCF_049309525.1). Classification (NCBI taxonomy): domain Eukaryota; kingdom Metazoa; phylum Chordata; class Actinopteri; order Cypriniformes; family Cyprinidae; genus Garra; species Garra rufa. Next base: position 53,978,727 of record NC_133366.1, read on the forward strand.
AGCTTTTTGGGTTTTTTCCAGTTTTTCTTTTTTCATTTATTTTACCTTAATTTTTAATAGTTGTGTTGTGCTTTTATCATTTTTATTAGTGTTTTTATAGATATTTTATTAAAATTTTGAGTAAGCTTTTTACATTTTTTAATAGTGTTTTTTATAGATATTTCATTAATAGTTTAAGTTAGCTTTTTGTTTTTTTTATTTTATCTTAAGTTTTAGTAATTCTTTTGTGCTTTTATACTTTTTATTAGATATTTTATTCATATTTAAAGTTAGCTTTTTCATTTTTTAAATATATTTTACTTTACAAACTTTAAGTTTGTTATGCTTTAATTATTTTTGCACATCAGCAGCGATAATGACTTCAAGCTGTTTGTTCATTAAACTGCTTTACCTTTGGCCAAGAATTCTCTGTGCATTAAGCCTTTAAATAATGTTTCTTGTGCTGAGTGTGATGTAAAAAACACTAACAAGAAATAGAAACCCTCAAGTGCATGTAGTTATATTCCTCTACTCCGCGTCTCAGTCCCACTGAGTTTCATGCATCGCAGAAAATGGAAAACAATGAGTTGAAGATCAGAGCGACAAGGCAAATTCAATGAGACGTCGGTCGAAAAACGTCCTTGTTATGGTCTCAAACTCAGATTTAGAGCGTAATTACTTCAATTACATCCACATACTCTTTGTGGATTTTTAATTAAGAACTCAATGTTCTTTGACTAAGTACAGTAAGCGGCTCATTGAGCCGGTTCATTTTTATTAGTGCTTTCTCATGTAAATGAATGACTGCAATCACTGGCCAAGGTCTTAGATTTGCTAAAGTGCTGCTTTAATGTAAAAATACATATTCAGGGTTAGATATATTGAATGATTTCAGAGTTATTACAGCCTCTTGATAAGAATTTAACATTAAAAACATACTGCTTATGTGCAAACATCCTTGAGTAACCAGATTTACCGGCGTTATTTTATTACTTTGTTTTTATCAGTTTTATCAGTGTTTTTAATAGATATTTTATTATTTTAAGTTAGATTTTAAGTTAGCTTTTAGTTTTTTTCATTTAGCTTAAGTTTGAATAATTTTGTTGTGCTTGTATAATTTTTCTTATTGTTTTTATAGATATTTTATTATTATTTTGAGTTAGCTTTTTCATTTTTTCAGTGTTTAAAATTTGTTTTTGCTTACGTTTTAATAAATTTGTTGTGCTTTTATCTTGTGTATTAGTGTTTTATAGATATTTTATTATTTTAAGTTAGATTTTAAGTTAGCTCTTAGTTTTTTTCATTTAGCTTAAGTTTGAATAATTTTGTTGTGCTTGTATAATTTTTCTTATGGTTTTTATAGATATTTTATTATTATTTTGAGTTAGCTTTTTCATTTTTTTCAGTGTTTAAAATTTATTTTAGCTTACGTTTTAATAATTTCGTCGTGCTTTTATCTTGTGTATTAGTGTTTTTATAGATATTTTATTATTTTAAGTTAGATTTTTTTCTTTTTCAAGCTTAAGTTTTAGTAATTTTGTTGTACTTTTATAATTTTTTACTAGTGTTTTTTATAGATGGTTTATTAATATTTTAAGTTTTTTGTTTTTTTTCCCCCAGTTTTTTATTTATTTATTTTAGCTTAAGTTTTAGTAATTTGGTTGTGCCTTTATGATTTTTATTAGTGTTTTTAAAGTTATGTGTTAATTTTTTAAGTTATCTATTTCTGTTTAAAATTTATTTTAGCTCATGTTTTAGTAATTTTGTTGTGCTTTTATCATTTTTATTAGTGCTTTTATAGATGGTTTATTAATATTTTAAGTTAGCTTTTGTTTTTTGTTTTGTTTTTCGTCTATTTTATCTTAAGTTTTAGAAATTCTGTTGTGCTTTTATACTTTTTATTAGTGTTTTTATAGATATTTTATTAATAATTTGAGTTACTTTTGGGTTTTTTTTTCATTTATATTAGCTTAAGCTTTAGTAATTTTGTTGTGCTATTATCTTTTTTTAGTGTTTGTTCTATTTAGCTTTCATTTATTTAATTTTAATTTCACTTCAGTTTAGACTCCAGCTAGATGATATTTCTAATTTTTGTTTTTCTACTTTTTGTTTATTTATTTATTTTAATTTTAAGTGTTCATCTAATATTTAAATTTAATTTTAGGATAATTTCAATTAACAATAATCTTTTAAATATTTTGTGCATTTGTCATTTTTATTCTTGAGGGGGGTTTTTTTATGGAAAAAAATGTTATATATTACTTTTTTTCAGTTTTAGTAATTTTAGAAAATAACCACATTTCAAACCCATTTTAAGTGACTCAGCATCACATTTAGGGCACAACATAAGATACAAGACTTTGAATAAAACGGTCTTTGTTTGTGTGTTGTCTCAGCGACAGTAGTGCTGGCGAACCTGGAGCCCAACACCACGTATGAGGTTCGTGTGGCGGCCGTCAATGGAAAGGGTCCAGGAGACTACAGCCACACAGAGACCTTCCAGACGTTAGCCATCCGTGAGTCTCTCTCCATCTCTTCTGTCTCCAGTCACTTTCAGCTGGACGTCTTTCAACTCTTGCTGAGTTTGTTCACTTCACCTCAATCGCCAGCAGACCTTCACTGACTGGAACTCTGTTAGAAAGTCAATTTCCTAAAGTTTCTAATCATGCTAGCAACACACTAGTAGCTAGCTAATCATGCTAGTAACGTGCTAATCATGCTAGTAACATGCTAATCATGTTAGCAACACACTAGTAGCTAGCTAATCATGCTAGTAACACAGTAGTAACTAGTTTATCATGCTAGTAACATGCTAATCATGCTAGCAACACACTAGTAGCTAGCTAATCATGCTAGTAACGTGCTAATCATGCTAGTAACATGCTAATCATGTTAGCAAACACACTAGTAGCTAGCTAATCATGCTAGTAACGTGCTAATCATGCTAGTAACATGCTAATCATGCTAGCAACACTAGTAGCTAGTTAATCATGCTAGTAACACAGTAGTAACTAGTTTATCATGCTAGTAACATGCTAATCATGCTAGCAACACATTAGTAGCTAGCTAATCATGCTAGTAACACAGTAGTAGCTAGCTAATCATGCTAATAACACAGTAGTAGCTAGCTAATCATGCTAGTAACATGCTAATCATGCTAGTAACATGCTAATCATGCTAGCAACACACTAGTAGCTAGCTAATCATGCTAGTAACACAGTAGTAGCTAGCTAATCATGCTAGTAACACACTAGTAGCTAGCTAATCATGCTAGTAACGTGCTAATCATGCTAGTAACATGCTAATCATGCTAGCAACACACTAGTAGCTAGCTAATCATGCTAGTAACACAGTAGTAACTAGTTTATCATGCTAGTAACATGCTAATCATGCTAGCAACACACTAGTAGCTAGCTAATCATGCTAGTAACGTGCTAATCATGCTAGTAACATGCTAATCATGTTAGCAACACACTAGTAGCTAGCTAATCATGCTAGTAACACAGTAGTAACTAGTTTATCATGCTAGTAACATGCTAATCATGCTAGCAACACACTAGTAGCTAGCTAATCATGCTAGTAACGTGCTAATCATGCTAGTAACATGCTAATCATGCTAGCAACACTAGTAGCTAGTTAATCATGCTAGTAACACAGTAGTAACTAGTTTATCATGCTAGTAACATGCTAATCATGCTAGCAACACATTAGTAGCTAGCTAATCATGCTAGTAACACAGTAGTAGCTAGCTAATCATGCTAATAACACAGTAGTAGCTAGCTAATCATGCTAGTAACGTGCTAATCATGCTAGTAACATGCTAATCATGCTAGCAACACACTAGTAGCTAGCTAATCATGCTAGTAACACAGTAGTAGCTAGCTAATCATGCTAGTAACACACTAGTAGCTAGCTAATCATGCTAGTAACGTGCTAATCATGCTAGTAACATGCTAATCATGCTAGCAACACACTAGTAGCTAGCTAATCATGCTAGTAACACAGTAGTAGCTAGCTAATCATGCTAGTAACACAGTAGTAGCTAGCTAATCATGCTAGTAACATGCTAATCATGCTAGTAACATGTTAATCATGCTAGCAACACACTAGTAGCTAGCTAATCATGCTAGTAACACACTAGTAGCTAGCTAATCATGATAGTAACATGTTAATCATGCTAGCAACACACCAGTAGCTAGCTAATCATGCTAGTAACATGCTAATCATGATAGCAACATGCTAGTAGGTAGCTAATCATGTTAGAAACGTGTTAATCATGCTAGCTAGTAGCTAGCTAATCATGCTAGTAATGTACTAATCATGCTAGAAATGTGTTAATCATGCTAGCAACACGGTAGTAGATAGCTAATCATGGTAGTAACATGCTAATCATGCTAACAACATGGTAGTAGCTAGCTAATCATGCTAGAAACGTGCTAATCATGCTAGCTAGTAGCTAGCTAATCATGCTAATAATGTGCTAATCATGCTAGTAACGTGCTAATCATGCTAGCAACACAGTGACAGTAGTAGCTAGCTAATCATGCTAGAAATGTGCTAATCATGCTAACAACACAGTAGTAGTTAGCTAATCATGCTAGTAACATGGTAATCATGCTAGCAACACAGCTAGTAGCTAGCTAATAATGCTAGAAACGTGCTAATCATGCTAGCTAGTAGCTAGCTAATCATGCTAGTAATGTGCTAATCCTGCTAGTAATGTGCTAATCATGCCAGCAACACGTTAGTAGCTAGCTAATCATGCTAGCAACTTGTTAATCATGCTAAAAACACGTTAGCATAGTTTGAAGTGTGTTGTGTTGAGTCTGATGGTCTTGTGTTCCTCAGGCGAGCCGAGTCCTCCAACGGTTCACGGACAGAGAGGCGTAGGGAAGGCCTACAGACTCGGGCTGATCAAACAGGACGACGGTGGGATGCCCATCGTGGAGTACATCGTCAAGTATAAAACGGTGCGAACGCTCAAACACACACACTTCACTCTTCTGTGATTCTCAGAAGCCGACTTAGTTGGTCATTCATGTTGTTTGTCATTAACCTGTAAGTAATGCTAAAACATGCTAGCAACTGGCTGATGACATGCTAATAATACTAAAAACATGTTAACAACATGCTAGTAACATGTTAATCATGCTAGAAACATGCTAGCAACAAGCTATTAACATGCTAATCAAGATAAAATCATGCTAGCAGCATGCTAATAAATTGCAAATAAGGCTAACAACATGATAGTAAAATTGTAAACATGCAAGTAACATGCTAATAATGTGTTGTAAACTTACTAACGACATGCTAGCCATGCTAGCAACATGCTGGTAACTTGCTAATCATGCTAGCAGCATGCTGGTGACATGCTAATCATGCTAGCAACATGCTAGTAACATACTAGTAACTTGCAAATAATGTTAAAAGCATGCTAGCAAAAAGCTAGTAACATGCTAATCATGCTAGAAACATGCTAGCAACAAGCTATTAACATGCTAATCAAGATAAAATCATGCTAGCAACATGCTAATAAATTACAAATAAGGCTTACAACATGATAGTAAAATGTTAAACATGTTAGCAACACGCTGTAAACATGCTAGCCATGATAGCAACATGCTGGTAACTTGCTAATCATGCTAACAGCATTCTGGGGACATGCTAATCATGCTAGCAACATTCTGGTGACATGCTAATAATGCTAGAAACGTGCTAGCAACATGCTAGTAACATACTAGTAACTTGCAAATAATGTTAAAAGCATGCTAGCAAAATGCTAGTAACATGCTAATCATGCTAGAAACATGCTAGCAAACAAGCTATTAACATGCTAATCAAGATAAAATCATGCTAGCAACATGCTAATAAATTGCAAATAAGGCTTACAACATGATAGTAAAATGTTAAACATGCTGTAAACATGCTAATCATGCTATCAACATGCTGGTGACATGCTAATCATGTTAACAACATGCTAGTAACTTAGTAATCATGCTAACAACATGCTAGTTAATCATAGTTAATATCTGTCTATCATCTATCAAACTTTAAGCTTTCAAAACTGACTGAAATCTGTCAAACTTAAAACTTTTTAAACGTATTAAACTTTAATCTGTTTAAACATTTTAAACTTTCTGCTCTGGCTTTCTCAAGTCAACTTAAAGATTGTCTTGAAAAACGCAAAAAAATCTAGTCACACATTAAGTTTGTTCTGTAGAATACGTTTAAAGCTTCATACGCACACTGTCTTAATTGACAGCGTTAATCTGAGCGGATGTTAGCGAGTATCTGACGGGTCGAAGGTTTCTTTGTGGGCGTCTGAATCTGATGTTCTTGAGGAGTAATCCTGCTTTCTGTGTCCGTTTGTGCCGTGAGTCTGCGGTGAGATGTCTCTCATGCTGTGGCCTCATTTGCTTAAAGAATACAGAAGCGTGAGAGAAACGCTTTGAAGACCTTCCATTCTCCTCAGAGGAGCAGCGGGACGCCATTCGCCATCAGTTTCTTCTCCGTCACGGATATAAGGAACAAAAGGAGCCGACCGGAGCGCTGGCCTCTCTCAATACTAACAGTTACACCTACACTAATCAGCGCTTTGTCCTGCTTTCGGGTGAATCTCAAAGAACATGATGATGAAGCCAGTTTTAGGACCATCTGGATTTTTTTTTCACAGTATACCCAAATTACTATTACTGTAATGCAAAAAGTCAATAAGAAGAGTCTTCTGCTCACCAAGGCTGCATTTATTTGATGCAATTTATTTCTTTGATCAAAGCTGAATTTTCAGCATCATTACTCCAGTCTTCAGTGTCACATAATCCTTCAGAAATCATTCTAATAAGGTGATAAGTATTTATTTAGTAATGAAATGTACAGTTTTGATGAAAATATGATTAATTGCACAATATGAAAACATTTTTTTTTAAATAATGCAAAATAACTATTTTTACTAAACATTTTTTGTTGTTTTGCTTTTTTTTCCACCATTGTATTTTGTGTAAAATATTTCTGATTGATTTAATGTATTCACTTTTAAAATAAAATAAAACATAAATAAATAAATAAATAAAATAAGAACTTACTGACACCAAACTATTAACAATTCTGTAAATAAGTAATCAGTATATAAGTAAGTATCAGTATATGAAATCATGGAATGTCATGGAAATTATTAAATGTAATGTATATATTGGGGGAATGCGATTATTTTCAAAATGTGAAATCTCTTTTAAAAGAAAATTGTAAACATAAATAGATTTCATTTTTATGTAAAATAATCATTTACGGATTTTTTTTCCTCCTTTAAATGTTGTAGTGAAATGTTGCTGTTATTAAAAAAAAATAATAATGATAATAATAATAATAAAATTAAATAAATTGTTACTGAAATAAAATAAGTGTTGACTAAAATAAAATACCATAAAACTTTCTGAAATGAAATGAATAAAGTAAAATTAATAAAATAAAATAAAATAATATAATAAAAAATAAAATAGTAAAGTAAAAAAAAAAAAATATATATATATATATATATATATATATATATATATAAACTTACTGACCCCTAAACTTTTGAATGGTGGTGAACATATAATCAATAAATATACGATATCAATGATATCAATATGTTTATATGTCATGGAAATATTTATTACTGAATTTATTTTTAATATAATTTTCGATTACAGTAATAAAAAATACATATTTAAACCAAAACTAAAACTTAAACATAAAAAAACAACAATAATAATAATAATAATAATAATAATAATAAATTACTGAAATAAAATAACATAAAAAGTAGTGCATATAATAACTGATGCCAAATGCAACACAATGAAAACATCTCTTAGAAATAATAGAAAAAAGTCTGAAATAACTGAAGGTAAATAAACAAAAAATAATGAATCAAATCAATATATAGTCATATTTTTAAAATAAATAAATTACAAAAATGCACAATAAAATTACTACTTCAAAATTACTGCCATTAAAATTAAATTGAAAACACAAATGAAATCTAATTCAAAATATTAACAGAAACTAAAACAGTATGTCAGTCATATTAAAATAACAGCGGTCTGAAGTTCTAAAATGACCCTGATGTGGTTTAGAGAGATTCAGAGATTTATAGAGTAAGTGATGTTTTTGTGTTTTCTGTTGTTTGTGTCGATCTGTGCTCATCAGAGCTACACTAAAGAACAACATTACAAATGAAAGTGTCAGAAAGAAACAAGGCTGGCGTTCATTACGAGAGCTTCTGAAGGCCGTTTTGGGCAAATGTGTGTAAAATAAAAGATGTCAGACACACAACAATGATTTCAGTCTCCTGCTCGCAGAAGGTCAACAACACATGTTTGACCATAAAGTCAACATGAAATCAAAATAAACTCTCTTTATTCGTGTTTCTCATCATATTGTGAGTGTTTTGTTTTTTTGTCTCTTAAGAACTTAACAATGTCTACTTTTCATAATATAATCAGTTCTTGATTAATAATATCAATCTTTAATCTCTATATACATGCCATTTTATAGACTAAAAGAGACACAAAAGACAAATTAAAAACATTGAAAACACTTGAGAAACTTCCTATTGAAATTGTCAGTATTTGTATGAGACTGAAGTTCAATCTCCAAAGCTTTATGGGAAGTGAAATCTCTTCAAAGTGCTTTACTAAAATCCCGCAGACAGGAGATGAAGTCAAGAAGATCAGATATTTCCAGACGTATCAGGTCAGGATGAGATGATCGGAAACATTGTCTAAACTTTCTGGCTTTGCATAAATTTTTCATTCCTCCTTTAGATCTTTTTTTTTTTGTGTGTGTGTCATTTTATTTTGTGTTTTTTGTGCGGTCCGAGATGAAAAGTTCAGCAAAAATAAAAAAAAATCTGTCATTATTTACTCATCCTCCTCATGTCTATCCAAACTTTTGAAGAATGAAGATCCAAACATGACCTAAAACAACATTAAGGCACAATTTCCAAGTCTTCTCAAGCTGGGTTATTATTGTGAACTTGACTAAACTAAAAAAAAAAAAAACTGAAATTAAATGATTAAATTACTAAAGTAAAATGAATAAATAAATAAAAATAATAAAATAAAATATTAAAAACTTACTGACCCCCAAACATTTTGATGGTGGTGAACATATAATCAATAAATAAACATAAATACATATTTATATGTCATGGAAATATGTAGTACTAAATTAAATATTTCATGAGTAATGAAAACTAAATGTAAAATTATTTTAAAAAAATGATAATAATAATAATAATAATAATAATAATAATAATAAAATAAAATAAATAGTTATTGAAATAAATGTTAACTAAAATAACAATAATTATTATTATAAATATTTTATTGTGAATGTTTTCTTCTTCAGTTAGTTTTGTTTTGATTCAGTTAATGTAAGTATTTTAATGGAAATATTTATTACTATATATCACTTATTTTTAATAACATTTTTAATGACAGTAATAAAAACGCAATTTAAACCACAATTAGAAGCATTACAAATAATTATGATAATAAAAATAAAATAAATTGTTAGTGAAAAAAAAGATGTTAACAAAAATAAAATAACATAACACTTTCCGAAATTAAATTACTGAAGTAAAATGTATAAAAATAATAATAAATAAAATTAAATAAAATAAAACTTACTGACCCCAAACTTTTGAATGGTAGTGAACATATAATCAATAAATGCACATAAATACATATTCCGATGAATGAATGAACGTAATTTATTTTTGTTCAATAATAAAAACTACATTTAAACCAAAACTAAAACAAATAAAAAAGAATAATGATAATAATAATAAAATAAAATAAATTGGTACTGAAATAAAATAAACGGTAACAAAAATATTAAAATAACACAAAACTTTCTGAAATTAAAGATAATTAAAAATTAAATAATAAATAAAATAAATTAAAAATAAAATAAACTTACTGACCCCAAACCTTTTAAATGGTGCCAAACATATACTTAATACATATTTATATGTCATGGAAATATATATTGCTGAATATATATATATATATATATATATATATATATATATTTTTTTTTTTTTTTTTTCGATTACTGAAATAAAATAAATGTTAACTAAAATAAAATACTGTAAAACTTTCTGAAATGAATAAAATAAAATAAATTGTTATTAAAATAAAATAACATAAATGTAGTGCAGATAATAGCTGCTGTCAAATGCAACACAATGAAAACAGCTCTTGAAAATAATGAAAATGTCTAATATAACTGAAAGTAAACAAACTAAAATCAATGAATAAAATTAATAAATACTATAGACATCTTAAAAAAAAATCACTACTTCAAAATTACTGTCATTAACCCCTTAACTGTCACTTCCATTTTTGCACAGAGACATGAAAATTAAGAATTCAAACTTAAATTTGTATTATTCATGAATGAAAAGATGTTGTAATATGGTTTTGATGAACATTTTTCATGTTAATGCAATGTCTGATTTTAACATGGCTTTCAAAGAAGGAATTTTGAGATTTTAAGTTTTCCACTGATATTTAATTTCTTATGATTTTTAAAGTGTAATAGGGGAAAAGGCAACAAGGAAATCCCCCCTCCCCCCCCAAAAAAAATGTTAAGTATCTATTTAGGAGCCTTAGACCTTTCCAACAATATATAGTTTGTCTTGATTAGACTAGGATTTTATTGCAAAATGGTGAAGTAAATGTAGGCGTCCCACAGAGTGGACGGGTGACAGTTAAGGGGTTAAAATTAAATTAAAAACAGAGACATTTTTAATTAAAATATTTTTATTTTTTTAATTTATTGAATTAAAAAATTCAAAATATTACCAGAAACTAAAACTTAAATAACAGCGTTCTGAAGTCCTTTGGTGCTTTATGTGAGAAACAGACGCAGATGAGTCCAGAATGAATGACGTGTTTGTGTTGTTTGTGTTCAGGATAAAGAGGAGCAGTGGATGACCAAGCTGGTTCCCGGCATGAATGATTATGCGCTGCTGCAGCCGCTGCAATGGAACACGCGCTACAACGTGGAGATCACGGCACGCAACGTCAAGGGCCTGTCGGAGCCCACCTTCTTCCAGTTCCTCATGCCGCAGAAACCCGACATCACAGGTACACGCACGCCCTTCATCCCGGACCGCTCTGTGCTTTTAGAGCTGAATCGTGTCAAATTACAACTCATCCTGAGATATATTTGGCTGCACCCTACTTGTCAAATCGAGCATTATTCAGAATCTGCTGGAAAACCTACACAGACAGTGACTTTCTGATAGGAATCCTGCGTCAAGTGGAGCTTCACAATACATTTTTGTATTTATTGGTATTTTTAATTAGTTTTATATCTTCCTTTTTCATTTCGATTTAATCAACTTTAAGCATTTTTGTTGTTTTTAGTATTAAATGAAGTCAAAACTAAAATTAAGCCTGTTTTTAGGACCATCGAGATATTTTTGAAATTATTGTTATCAGTGGTGATTTTTGTATTATTTTATTGTAGATATATTTGTTTTAAATCGCCATAATTTGGTATAAGTAAGTGCAACAAATACCACTCGGTATAAATGCTTTTTAATATTATATATATATATATATATATATATATATATATATATATATATATATATATATATTTATATATTTATTTTATTTTTAAATCAATTAATTTAATTTAAGTTTTTTGCATTATTATTATTGTTTTGGAATTTTTGTTTTATAATCAACATAAATTAGGCAGTGCAGCAAATACTTTTTTAAAAAAATATTATTTTTTTTCTAAAAACTGTAATTTTCCCTATTACTGTAATACTGTAATAATGTTATATTATTTAATTTTTACATTTTTGATTTCATTTTAATTTGTTTACATTTTAGCAATTTTGTTTAATATATTTTGTCATTTTTAAAAAAGTTTTTATTCATTTTTATTCATTTTACAATTTTTATAATAATTTGTGATAATTTAATAAATTGAGCAAAATAATTTACTGATTAAATATTGTATAAATAATTGTTTAAATAATTATTATTGGATTTGTCCTTATTACTTTAACGAGAATTTATTTATTTATACTTTTTTTTACTTTTTTATTTATACTTTTAATTTTAAAATGCACCATATATATATATATATATATATATATATATATATATATATTTTTTTTTTTTTTCATATACAAATATATTTTTTATATAATTATTATAATTTTAATATATAAATATACATATTCAAAATATTTTTGAATATGCATGTTGTACAATATTTTTGCATTTTTATTTGTTCTTATATGTTTTTTTACAAATGTATTTATTTTTTTATTTATTTTTTTGTTTGGTTTATTTTAGTAATTTTTAAAAAGAAAATTAGAAATGGTCATGAAATGCAGAAAACTTTGGAAGATCTAAGACGACAAGAAACTTTCCTCATCCGTATTCCTGCCGTCCTCATAAACCCGATACGATAATCTGAGAAAGGTTTGAAGGCGTGGGATAAAAACAGTGATGTTAAAGTAAAGTCACGGTGGATCAGGATTGGTTTCGGGTCTCAGGTAGAGATGAGATGCCTGCAGCCAATCAGATCAGATCAAATGCGGTGCTGCAGTGTGATTGGCTGAAGCCGTTCGAAGAGCTGATCTGTATTCATGAGACGACCAGCCGCTCCACATCTTGACCTGAGCTTTACGCACTTAACCAGACAAACTCAACCAGTCTTTCTGGAAGCGGAGAACGTAAGAAACGGGTGAATATCATGAAATATGTTTAACCTCAAAATCAGGAAGCAATGATATTTTGCTAAACTGAAACAAAGCTAGTTTTAGGACCATCAAGATGCTTTACTTTAATGATTTTTAAAGTATTGTGCAGTACAACAAATTCTACTAAAATGTCTATATTTTATTACCGTTTAATTCAATTAATATTGTATATTTTTCTTATTACAGTAATGAAAATTTGATTACTTTTAGAATTAATAATTTGATTTTTGTAATATAGTAAGTTTTGTTTATTTATTACAGCATTTGTTGCATTTTTGTAGTCATCATAAATTGGGCAGTGAAGCAGTTACTATGTGTAAATATTTTTCTATTTTAAAACTTTTAAAACCTTCATTTTTTTTAGTAAGTTTTTAAGTAAGTAATACAGTATATTATTTAATTAATTAATATGGGAATACTGTAATGTGAATGCAGGGTTTAAACATTTTGTGTTTTTAAAAATCACCATAAATTACTCTTTTGTTGTTGTTTTTTATTAGATGTAGTATTTTTTTTATAAAGTTTGGTAAAAATATACTCATTTTTAGTATTTAAACAATTTGTATTTTTAAAAATCACCAGAAATTACACATTACATAAATCACCATCAATTTATTTTTTGTTGTTTATTTATTTTTTTCATTAGAAGTAGTATTTTTTTAGTAAAGTTTAGTAAAAAATGTAACAATTTGTATTATTTAAAAATGTTGTATTATTAAAAATCATACAAAAACTACACATTAAAGCAAACACTACTATATACTTTTTTTTTTTTTTTACAATTTAATTTAGCATTTAGTTAATTCATTAATATGGGGTTTTCCCCATTACTGTAATGAGAATTTGGGGTTAAATGTTGGCATTTAAACATTTTGTATTTTTAAAAAATCACCATAAATTACTTTTTTGTTGTTGTTTTCACAATTTAAATATTTAATTTAATTTATTTATTTTTTGTTTGAGTTTAAAAATACATTTTTGCATTTAAATAAGTAAATAAGTAATTATCTATTTATTTATTTACTTATTTATTTATGGAATTATTGCATTTTAGTCATGATAAATTGGGCAGTGAAGCAATTACTACTATGTTTAAATACTTTACCATTTTAAAATGAATATATTATATATAATGCATTAATTATTGAACCTAAAACAGGTTTAATTTTCTATTTTCCTCTATTATTTTCAAGATCTAATATGATCTGGACAGGTTTTGTGTGATTCACCCAAACAAACACACACACACACACACACACACACACACACACACACACACACACACTGTTGAGCTGGTGTTTGTGAAGTGTGTGTAGTATCATGTTGTTTGGCAGGCTGTGTTGTCTTTTCTCATTAGTCAATAAAGCAGTATGGAGGAAAGAAAATAACACGCCTTTCCTTTTTTAGACTCGCCTCATCATTTATTAAGAGAAGCTACAGCTTTGTAATCTGTATTTCAACACCTTTTACATTTTTCATTCATAACTCACTAAAATTGACTGGCAATCTTTTGCTAAAAGAAACATGTATCAGGTGAATTGAAATTTTTTGATATAAATATATATATAAGTGTGTCTGCTGTTTAAGATGCATGTGTCTTCTTTTTATCTGCTTTGATTTAAATGATCCTGTAATGAATGGTGTGGTCTCCAGCTCTGTGTTCCTTCTGTTTGAGCCGTATCAGTGACGGTGTTGGCCTCGGTTCACACAGATCTTCAGTGAATCTGTCCTGCTCTGACTGCATTCGACTGATTAGAGCTGATTTAATCAGATGCTGCTCTTTGATTAGGGATTGATTTCTGCTCTTAATCAGGAGATCAGCCACCTTTACTCAAGTCATACCGCATTTAATTCACTTATTGTGTTTGTTTGGAGAGCGGCTTTGATTTTTCCTTTACAGTCAATTAGTTTGAAGACTCTTAATATTGTGGCGTAAAAACATAATCATGCTAGTAAACGTTTTAATTGTTGTTTTGTTTTGTTTTTTGGATACAACAACAACAATTTAAAGCAGTATCACACGTATTGTTGTTATGCTTAAACCTTTGACCCATAAATATTTATTTAAATTAATATATTTTTCCAATTACTCTAATGAGAACTTGGGGTTTACTTACTTATTTATTTATTTATTTATTATTTTACTAGATTTATTATTATTTTAATCTGCCATTTTTAACGACGTTTAGTAAAATGTAGTCATTTTTAGTATTTAAATATTTTGTATTTTTTTAAAATCACCAAAAATTTCACATTACAGCAGATACTACACTGCCCTCCACTAATATTGGCACCCTTGGTAAATATGAGCAAAGGTGGATGTGAAAATAAATCTGCATAATTTATCCTTTTGATCTTTCATTCAACAAATTCACAAAATTCTAACCTGTCATTGAAGTAAGTCAATAGAACCAATGGCTGAAATCTCATTATGAAATAAATGACTTTTCTCTAGTTCACGTTGGCCACTGTTATTGGCACCCAATTATTGCAATGTCCTTTTCCCAACATAACAGCTCTGAGTTTCCTCCAACAACTGACAAGAGATCATTCTTTCATACAGAATCTCAGATTCTCCAGAATCTCTTTATTCCCAGCTTCACGTTGGTGCTTCTTCTCTTCAGTTTCTATACAGGGTTGAGGTCAGGGAACTGGGACGCCATGGTAAAAGCTTCATTCTGTGCTCAGTGACACAATTTTGTGTTGATTTTGATGTTTGTTTTGGATCATCGTCCTGTTGGAAGATGCAACCATGGCCCATTATAAGATTCCCAACAAAGGCAGTCAGGTTTTGATTTTTTATCTGCTGGTATTTGATAGAATCCATGAAGCCATGTATCTAAACAAGATGTCCAGGACCTCCGGCAGAAAAATAGGTCCACAACATTAAAGACCCAGCAGTATTTTTAACTGTGGGCATGGGGTACTTTATCATCTCTGTCTGCAACAAAACCATCTGGAGGGTTAGCTGCCAAACAGCTCATTTTTAGTTTCATCTGACCATAGAAGCCAGTCCTGTTTGAAGTTCCAATCATGTCTGACAAGTGAATATGCTGGAGTTTGTTTTAGATGAGCCAGGAGGGTTTTTTCTTGAAACCCTCTGGAACAACATGTGGTGATGTAGGGGCCGTTTGATCATTTTATTTTAGGCTTTCTGACTCCAAGACTCAACAATTCTCTGCAATTCTCCAACTGTGATCCTTGGAGAGTCTTTGGCCGCTCAAACTCTCCTCCTCATCGTGCATTAGGATGATATAGACACACATCCTCTTCTAGGCAGATTTGTAACATCTTTAGTTGATTGGAACTTCTTAATTCTCCTTGTGATGGATGATTAAGGGAATTTGGCTTTTGTGTTCCTCATATTTATAATCCTGTGGAACAGAAAGTTATGACTGGACAATGTTATACTCCTAGCCACCCTGGTGTGCTAAAAAAAAAAAGTAATATTAATGGGAATATAATTTAAAGATATTTTACTTAGACAAATTTTTAGGGGTGCCAATAATTATGGCCAACGTGAATTAGAGAAAAACATTTATTTCATGATGAGATATCCCCCCATTTTCCATCGTTTTACTTCAATGAAAGGTTAGAATTTTGTGAATTTTTCGAATGAATATATATATATATGAGGACCACAAAACCAGTCATAAGGTTAAATTTTACAAAACTGAGATGTATACCAGGGTTTCCGCGGGGTCTTAAAAAGTCTTAAAAAGTCTAAAATTTAAAAATCAAAATTTTAGGCCTTAAAAAGTCTTAAATTCGCTGTTCTAGGTCTTAAATAATTTTACACAGGTCTTATTTTTCCGATGTCCATGTAACGCTACCTCTAAAGCTCATTTAAATTCTCTTTTTGTTGTTTCCGTGGTGTTGTAGTTCTTTATTTCACTATTCCAAATATAATTTGCTGTATTTAAACTACAAATGAGACCAGCATGCAATAGCCAATCAGCTTTCTGTTATTGGCGCGAGTCTCTCTCGGATTGTACCACAGAAGTAAAATGGATTTAACTTTTTAGCTTTGGGGAAGTGCAAGTTTAGCGATACTTAGCTTGAAAAAACTGAATATAGGGCTTGGCTAAGGCCAGTTGCTAACAACTGTAGATTTTTTTCTCCCCCTGCGGAAGTTACTGCGTCTTCAGACAGAATCGCAGTAGCAGAATACAGGTCAAACTACCTTTTTCTGTATATAATGTTCTCAATTACTTGCCCGACCGAACAAACCGCCTGATTAAAACTGAAGTGACAAAACAACTAGCGAAGCATCGAAAGGCAAGAAAGATTCATATTTTAATACATTCAACGTAAACAGAAATTGATAATGGATAGTGTATTTCTGGTCTATTTGTGACATACTTTAAAACAAATGAATGTAACAGCATTCTAAAGAAACACACTGAGGTAAAAATTTTAAATGTATAGTTTATTTATAACATGATATAGTTCAGTAATATACCAAGTGAGCTTTTTGCTGAATATTCTCACAATTACAAATTTTACATTAATTTTAGCTCAATAAACAAGTAGTTAGTCAAGTAGTTACTTACATATTAGACAAAATATTTTCACTGTTCTGTTCTGTTTCACCAACGAAAATAGTTCCAAACAAGGATCGCAGCAGAAGCATTCTCCTAGCAACATTTTGCTATGATTCAGCATTTTGCTCGAATCAGTTGAAATAACTCGCTCATGAAGTGACTTACCGCCACCTGCTGGTAGTTTAGTGTGTTTAAAAGTATGCCTCCACACCCAACATTTCTAATTTATATATTTATAAATCAATAAATGTATTTAAAACAATAATCTCACTTTAAATTTTGCAGTGTAAATTGTGTAATCTCACTGCTAACAGCCATTTAGAATTTGATAAATTCATAAAATAAATTCCAAAGGTAATGCATACATTTCAAAAGTAAAAAAAAAAAGGCCATTATAAAGGTAAATCAAATATGCAGATTTAAGATGTAAAAGCTAATAGAGCACTGATGAAAATATTGCTTCAGAATTTTTTTTTTTTACATCAGATATTTCTAGTAGTACTTTTATGGGGATATTTTGTGTGGAATAGTATCTGCTGATATGAAAAGTTCACTGTATATCGTAGTAATAAATGTAATTTATGACAGCCATGAAATTGTGTTTACTTTTTACATTAAACACATTAAATATTACATATATGCATGTAATATAATATCTATTTCCATTACAGGTTTCGGTCTTAAATTTCATATAAGGTGGTATTAAAAAGGTCTTAAAAAGTCTTAAATTTCACTTGTTCATATCTGCAGAAACCCTGGTATACATCATATGAAAGCTCAATAAATAAGCTTTCTATTGATGTATGGTTTGTTAGGATAGGACAACATTTGGTCGAGATACATCTGTTTGAAAATCTGGAATCTGAGAGTGCAAAAAATCAAAATCCTGAGAAAATCACCTTTAAAGTTGTCCAAATTAAGTTCTTAACAATGCATATTACTAACCCAAAATTACATTTTGATATGTTTACAGTAGGAATTTTACAGAAAATCTTCATGGAACATGATCTTTACTTAATTTCCTAATGATTTTTGGCATAAAAGAAAAAACAGTAATTTTGACCCATACAATATATTTTTGGCTATTGTTCAGGAACAGATCGCTGGTTTCAGGTCAGCAGACAGCGGCTGTAAAACGCTGCGTGGGCATGAATATGATGATATGGACATTTGGCTCCATATAATATTGTATGATAGTGATGCTTCATGCGGGATGGTTACTTCAGCGGCGCTCAGAGCTGTTTTTGTGAGTCATTTAGTGCTCTATCGGCAGATAATGTTGGTCAAACTCAGCACCAGCGGAAAGGAAGTGTATTTTATGAAGAAAAAGCACACGAATAGACTCAAATAAGTCAGACCAGGGCTACATTACACACACAGGGGCCAAAGGTGAGTTTGAGAAAAAGGGTTTAAGCATAAAAACAATAAGTGTAATACTGCTTTAAATTGTTGCTGTTTTTCCCAAAAAATATTAAAATATTTTCTGTTTAATTTACTTGCATTTTTGTTTTTCTGAGCAAAAAATAAATATAATACATTTCGCCCCTAAAATGTAATTTGGTCTTGTCAGGCATATTTAACTAAATCAATTGATGACATATTAAAAGACTAATAACTTTCACCCCAAATACTAACTAGTTGTAATTCTACGTTTTTTTAAATTTACCACTATCCTAGGTTTTACCCATTTGTCAATAAGAATGTTTTTACCTATTTAAAACACAATAAAATTGAATATTCTTTTATATATTTTAATATGTTCAAGTCAGAATAAACATGTTGTTTGAATTTTTACACAAATATTGTTACACTGAATAACAATGTAACGTAATTTCAACCAAATTTTGACATTTTTATCTTTAAATGCTTATTAGAAACCTTAAAAAGTAGACACTTTAATTACATTTAATGTGCTTTCTATAGACATAAAATCACTTTTGTAAATTTCTTTTGATATGGACATCTTTGACCCACACAAAAAAATATGTGTTAAAAATATTGTGCTGGTTTAAAGGCTTACTCCACTTTCAGAATGAACATTTCCTGATAATCTACTCACCCTCATGTCATCCAAGATGTTCATGTCTTTCTTTCTTCAGTCGCAAAGAAATTAATTTTTTTGTAGAAAACATTCCAGAATTTTTCTTAAGTGGTGTTCAACAGATTGAAGGTTAAAAATGCACTTTCAAATGGCTCTAAATGATCCCAGCCAAGGAATAAGGGTATTCTCTAGCAAAACGATTAGTCATCTTCTTAAAAAAAAAATGTTTATACACTTTTTAACCTCAAATGCTCAAATGAAACTTGAGTTATGTGCACATAAACTTCTTCAAATAACAAGCAGGTAATTAAACCGGCAACTAAATTATTGATTAAAATTAAGATCCAGTTTGAGAGATTTTTTAACTAAAACATTCTCATTTGTCGTTGATTGATTTAGGTGTGATTGATTAGCCAGTGTTTAAAGGGACAGTTCACCCAAAAATGAAAACTTGAAAATGAAAATGTGCTCACTCTCAGGTCATCCAAGATTAGGATGAGTTTGTTTCTTCATCAGATTTGGAGAAATATATCATTCCATCACTTGCTCGCCAATGGATCACCAATGCAGTGAATGGGTGCCGTCAGAATGGGAGTCCAAACAGCTGAAAAAATCATCACAATAATCCACAAGTAATCCACACTCCACTCCAGTCCATCAGTTAACATCTTGAGAAGATAAAAGCTGACACAAATCCATCATTAAAGACGTTTTTAACTAAAATATCAGTCTATAATCCATAATAACGCCTCATCCATGGAAAAAGTCCATCTCTTCTTGTCTCTCACATCAAAATGCAGCTGTTTTGGCTTGTAAATGGTACTTGATCTGTGCAGATTTCTCTCCTGATTCAGACCAGACCACTTTTTTTCACTGGAGGAAGCATTATTATGGATTATGGGCTCATATTTTGGTTAAAAATTTGTCTAAAATCAGCCTAAAAAATGTGCTCATCCTCAGACCATCCAAGATTAGGATGAGTTTGTTTCTTCATCAGATTTTGAAAAGTATATCATTCCATCACTTGCTCGCCAATGGCTCCTCTGCAGTGAATGGGTGCCGTCAGAATAGATAGAGTCCAAAACAGCTGATAAAAACAGCTGATAAAATCATCACAATAATTCACAAGTAATTCACACTCCACTCCAGTCCATCAGTTAACATCTTGAGAAGACAAAAGCTGAAACAAATTGATCATTTAAGACTTTTTTTTAAACTAAAATACAAGTCAATAATCCAAAATAACGCTTCCTCCAGGGAAAAAGACCATCTCTTCTTGTCTCTCACATCAAAATGCAGCTGTTTTGGCTTGTAAATGGTACTTGATCTGTGCAGATTTCTCTCCTGATTCAGACCAGACCACTTTTTTTCCCTGGAGGAAGCGTTATTATGGATTATGGGCTCATATTTTGGTTAAAAATTTGTCTAAAATCAGCCTAAAAAATGTGCTCATCCTCAGACCATCCAAGATTAGGATGAGTTTGTTTCTTCATCAGATTTTGAAAAGTATATCATTCCATCACTTGCTCGCCAATGGCTCCTCTGCAGTGAATGGGTGCCGTCAGAATAGATAGAGTCCAAAACAGCTGATAAAAACATCACAATAATTCACAAGTAATTCACACTCCACTCCAGTCCATCAGTTAACATCTTGAGAAGACAAAAGCTGAAACAAATTGATCATTTAAGACTTTTTTTTAAACTAAAATACAAGTCAATAATCCAAAATAACGCTTCCTCCAGGGAAAAAAACCATCTCTTGTTGTCTCTCACATCAAAATCCAGCTGTTTTGGACTGTTTTGGACTGTGCAGATTTCTCTCCTGATTCAGACTAGACCACTTTTTCACTTGAGGAAGTGTTATTATGGATTATTGATTCGTATTTTAATTTAAAAAGTCTTAATAATGGATTTGTTTCAGCTTTTGTCTTCACAAGATGGTAACTGATGGACTGGATTGGTGTGGATTACTTGTTGATTATAGTGATTTTTTTTTTTTATCAGCTCTCGTTCTGACGGCACCCATTCACTCCATTGGTGAAACAGTAATGGAATGTTACATTTCTCCAAATCTGATGAAGAAAAACTCATCTACATCTTCTAAACATTTTTGGCTGATCTACTCAGCCAACTTGAAGCTGCATTAAATATTTGCGCGAAAGTGAGTGTTTTGAAGTTTGATTTGTATTTACTTCATCCAGCGCTGAACATGAATTCTCAGTTTCGTGTTTGATGCTCTGCATGTTTCCCCCTTTGATAAGAATCAATGAAACCCTCTGAAGATGTTCAGGGCACTGATGTTGACTCAAGGCTTCCCATATTTAAGAGTTTTCTTCTAATCAATCAGTGCTTCAGGTGTCTTTAGCACATGAGTAGACATTTAGATGGTGTTTACGCTGCGGGTCAGTCCACGCTCTCGCTCGATAAGCCGTAATATGAAGGTGAATGTCAGGCTCCGCTGGCTCTTTGTATTTCTAACATGTTGTGTATGAATCTTTGATGCCTTCATCCATAACGCATCAAAACAACCTGAAGATGGACTGCAGAATCATGTCCTAACTCTGATCAATAAGAGCTGTGGACTAAACACATCACAAACAGTCACATCTCTGAACCTGTGATTACGGAGAAATCATGTAAAAGATTTGCTTCTTTTCATTTTATTTATTATAAAGTAGTAACACACATGTCAGAAAATGACTACTAGCCAATAAATCAACATTTGACCACTGAAAAAATATATGAAAACAATCCCAAATAGATTGGCAGCCAGGGCTGTTATTGTAAATTAAAGCCAAATCCATTAAAATAAAGTTATAATATAATATAAAAACTATAAATTAACATAAAAAACTAAAGAAGGTTAAGAACTAAAATGAATTTAAAACTTAAAATGTAATTAAAATATTTGTGTTATAAAAGTATGGTAATATATAATATATATTATTGTTTTTTATAGATAGAAATCTGCAGGATGTTATAAAAGCATGTTTACTGAACAGTTTTATTGCAAACTAAAATTAAAACTAAAAAGGTTTATTAAAATAACACTGAAATAAAAATAAATAAATATTTGATCAAACTAAACTGAACTACTAACTAAAACTAAAATAAAGCTAAATATAAATATTACAAACAAACAACATAAAATTACTTTAATCAAAATGAAAAAATATGAATAAATACTATAATAGTGTATAAATAATACTAAAATTACTTCTGGCAACAACGTAGACATCAATCAACAAATGTTGATGTGTTAGCGTGTGAATTTTTATTGTATTCACGGCAAAAAAATGCTTTTCTTAGCTAGATATTTTGTCTTGTTTCCAGCCAAAATATCTAAAAAGAAAAAAAAAGTCAAAATTAAGTGTTTTTGCTGGAAACAAGCAAAATAATCTCCCAATGGGGTAAGAAAAATAATCTGATTTCTGTTTGAAAAAAAAAACAAACAAAAAAACATCTTACCCCATTGGCAGATTGTTTTGCTTAAGCGAAAACTCACTTAATTTTGATGTTTGTTTGTTTTTTTCTAAAAAAATTAAAAAAAGAAAATCATTTTTTAATCGTCTAGGAAATCGTACTTGATTTACGAATTTTTAGATATTTTGGCTGGAAACGAGACAAAAAAAATCTAAGTAAGAAAAGCATTTTTAGTATTTATGTGCATGATCTTTCAAAAATATCACCAAATATAAAAAGAAAAAATAAATAAATTAAATTACACAAGAAAGTCAGTAAATAAATAACGGTTTGAACCTGGCAAAAAAAATATTTTTTTATTTTTAAAAATAACGGAAGTGGTGTACACTAAATGTAGGATGAATTGCATTTATTCTTGTTATTTATAGATAGAAATATAGAAATAGCATAACATTTGGACGTTTGATGCATGTTATAGAATTCACTGTTCTCATAAAATTGCATGTAAGTTGCACTGACTTCTGAGATCTTGAAAGCCTTGACTTCTCTGAGACTTAAACAGAACATGAACAGAAACAGTCTGAATCTCTGAGCTGCTGAATTCATCTCTCATCTCCATCGGTGTGTTTTCAGTCATGCAGATGGATCTGAGAGGTTGTTGAGATTGTGGTTTGCTCTTGGGTCTCAGCAGATTCCCTGTTCAGCGGCCTGGGCCTCGGTGCGGTGGTGGGTCTGGGCGTGGCGGCTCTTCTTCTGCTGCTGGTGCTGGTGGACGTCAGCTGCTTCTTCCTGCGCCAGTGCGGCCTCCTCATGTGCATCACCCGCAAGCTCTGCAGCAAGAAATCCTCCACCAGCGGCAAGAGCAAAGAGCTGGAGGAGGGCAAAGCAGCGTATCTGTGAGTTCATCGCCTTTCGTTTGCATGAGCGCCGATCGTCATTGCACTAGAGCTTTCATTTTATGTGATGCATGACTATTTGTGAGTATGTGGCAACTGAAAGACTAGAAGACTAGCTAGACCAGCTTAAACCAGCACTAACCAGCAGTTAGTTTATGTTGTTTTGTGTCTCACAGTGAAAACGTTGTTCCAACATTGTTTTCTCAATGTCAACATCTCCTTGAATCCTAAAGGATTTTGAGTGTTTGAAGGGTTAGTTTGCTGAAATTTTTCATCAAGGGTGCGTTAAATAGCACATAAAATTACTAAAAGGAAAATAAAATCTTAAAATATAATTAAAAATGTGTATGTTTGCTATAAACGTTTATTGAATTTTATCGAAATAATGCTAGAAATTTTTTTTTTAGGTTTTTTTAAACTAGAATTTTACTAATAAATTTACTAACTGAATAAAACTAAATTGATTGTGTGTTTTACGTTTTAGTTTGTTGAAATTGATACTTTTGTTCATCAAGGATGCATTAAATAGCACATGAAGTTACTGAAAGGAGAATAAAATGAAAAACTAAAATCTAATTAAAATATTTATGCTATAATAAAAGTTTATTGAATTTCATTAAAATAATGCTGAAATAAAAATAAAAATAATAATAATAAATATAAAAAAAATCTAAACTGTAATAAGTTTTTTTTAACTGAAATTTTACTAAAATTACTAAAACTAAAATGTTTGTGTTTGAAGGTTTAGTTTGCTGAAATTGATACTTTTGTTCATCAAGGATGCATTAAATAGCACATTAAAATTACTAAAACGAAAATAAAATGAAAACCTAAAATCGAATTAAAATATTTATAGTATAATAGCATAAAAAATGTAGAAATATTGTTTTTATAGTTATAGATAAAATTACTAAATAAAAATAGTAATTATAAAATAAAATAAAATATTAGAAAAAAAATATATATATATATATATTAGATGAAAAATAAACTGTATTAAGTTTAAATTTAACTGACATTTTACTAAAATGAATAAAACTAAAATGTTTGTGTGTTTGAAGGTATAGTTTGCTGAAATTAATACTTTTATTTATCAAGAATGCATTAAAAAGCACATAAATTTACTAAAAGGAAAATAAAACAAGTACTATAATACCGTAAAAATAATATTTATTCTTGTTTTTTTATAGTTATAGATAGAAAAATTGAGGGGGTTTAATGTATGCAATTAAAGTGTATTGAATTTTATTGAAATAATGCTGAAATTAAAAAAAAAAAAAAAATATATATATATATATATATATATATATATATATATATATATATATATTAGATGAAATATGTGTGTTTTGTGTGTTTGAAGATTTAGTTTGATGAAATTGATGCTTTTATTCATCAAGGATGCATTCAATTGATCAAAAGTGTCATTAAAGACATTTATAAAGTTTAAAAATATTTATGTTTCAAATGTTCTGTTAAGCTTTCAATTCATCAAAAAATCCTGAAAAATAAAATGTATCACAGTTTCCACACAAATATTGTCCAACAAAACAGTTTTCAACATTGATAATAGTAATAATATTTCTTGAACAGCAAATCAGCATTTTAGAATAATTTCTGAAGGATCATGTGACACTGAAAACTGGAGTAATGATGCTGAAAATTCAGCTTTGATCAAAGAATTAAATTACATTTTAATATATATTCACATAGAAAACTGCTGTTTTAAATTGTAATAATATTTCACAATTTTTTCCATATTAGCAGGAGAGATTAACAAGCAATTTACCAACAAGAGACGTTTGGTTAAAAAAAACTTCTTTGTATTACAGTCTTTGTGAGACTGTAATAATCATTTTAACATTCACATGTGAAGAGCTTCTAGTAAAGTCGTCATCTGTCTCTGAATCTGATGATTAATGGAAACTGACAGTCATTATCTAATAACGAGGGATGAATTTCACCCTCAGCTTACAGTAAATTATTTCATAATATATTCCCATTACCATTAAATGCTATTAATAATATGCACATACTATAGATATGCCGTAATCGCCTGG
Organism: Garra rufa; assembly: GCF_049309525.1. Lineage (NCBI taxonomy): Eukaryota > Metazoa > Chordata > Actinopteri > Cypriniformes > Cyprinidae > Garra > Garra rufa. The sequence goes on from NC_133366.1 coordinate 54,004,445, forward strand.
TTTAATAACGTTCTGCTGAGTGAGTTCAGTAAATGATCAGACAGATGGTTTCATTTGCTTTAGAATTACACAGATCTCGTGAGATTCATTTGCTAATAAAATCCCGAGTCTATTGATCTGTTTGCATTAGCGGCGCATTAAGTCCAGCATTGGTGGGTTTACCATCATAATCATCATCTGAGATTTTTTTCAGATATTATAGCTCACATAAACAGTTGAAGTCCTCGCTATAGTTTGTTTCCATTGAGACAAGTCAAAATAAAATCTTTAGATCTGTCTAACAGTGCAGGAAGAAGAAGTTACATTAATACATGCCTAAGCATCCTTTTTAAACTTGAGCATCCTTAATAAATACATGTGTTCAGAATGGAATACATATGGAAGCCCATTTCTGACACTGAATAAAAATAAAAAAGGTAATTGCAACTTTTTAATCTCACAATTCTGATATTTTTTTCTTGCAATTTCGAGTTTACACCTCTCAATTCTGACTTTTTTTTCTCTGGACTGAGATATAAATGCACAATTGTGAGTTAAAAATTGCAGGATATAAACTCATAATTGCAATTGCGAGTTTATATCTCGGAATTCTGGCTTTATTTCTCAGAATTGTTTATATAAAGTTTACTTTATATCTCAGAATTCTGATAATTCCGAGTTTATATCTCTTAAAATGCACAATTGTGAGTTATAAAGTCAGAATTAATGGCTTAATTCCGAGATACAAACTCGCAATTCTGAGAAGTGAAGTCAGAATTCTGAGTTTATATCTAGGAATTCTGACTTAATTTCTCAGAACTGCGAGTTTATATCTGGGAATTCTGACTTAAATTCTTAGAACTGGGAGTTTATATCTGGGAATTCTGACTTAAATTCTTAGAACTGCGAGTTTATATCTGGGAATTCTGACTTAAATTCTCAGAACTGCGAGTTTATATCTGGGAATTCTGAATTAATTTCTCAGAATCACGAGTTTATATCTGGGAATTCTAACTTAATTTCTCAGAATTGCGAGTATATATCTTGGAAATCTGATTTATTTCTCAGAATTGTAAGTTTATATCTCAAAAGTCCGAATTCGGAGATACAGTCTCGCAATTCTAAGAAATTAAGTCAGAATTACAAGTTTATATCTAGGAATTCTGACTTAATTTCTCAGAATTGCGAGTTTATGTCTCGGAATAATTACTTTATTTCTCAGAATTGCGAGTTTATATCTTTGAATACTGACTTTTTTTCTCAGAAGTCCAAGTTTATATCTCAAAAGTCAGAATTCCGAGATACAAACCTGCAATTCAAAGGAATGAAATCAGAATTCCGAGTTTATATTTCGGAATTTTGACTTTATTTCTCAGAATTGCAAGTTTATATCTTGGAAATCTGATTTATTTATCAGAATTGTAAGTTTATATCTCGGAATACTGACTTAATTTCTCAGAATTGCGAGTTTATATCTCAAAAGTCCGAATTCGGAGATACAGTCTCGCAATTCTAAGAAATTAAGTCAGAATTACAAGTTTATATCTAGGAATTCTGACTTAATTTCTCAGAATTGCGAGTTTATGTCTCGGAATAATGACTTTATTTCTCAGAATTGCGAGTTTATATCTTGGAATACTGACTTTTTTTCTCAGAAGTCTGAGTTTATATCTCGGAATTCTGACTTAATTTCTCAGAACTGCAAGTTTATATCTTTGAATACTGATTTTTTTTTCTCAGAATTGTAAGTTTATATCTCAAAAGTCCGAATTCGGAGATACAGTCTCGCAATTCTAAGAAATTAAGTCAGAATTACAAGTTTATATCTAGGAATTCTGACTTAATTTCTCAGAATTGCGAGTTTATGTCTCGGAATAATGACTTTATTTCTCAGAATTGCGAGTTTATATCTTGGAATACTGACTTTTTTTCTCAGAAGTCTGAGTTTATATCTCAAAAGTCAGAATTCCGAGATACAAACCTGCAATTCTAAGGAATGAAATCAGAATTCCGAGTTTATATTTCGGAATAATGACTTTATTTCTCAGAATTGCGAGTTTATATCTTGGAATACTGACTTTTTTTCTCAGAAGTCCGAGTTTATATCTCAAAAGTCAGAATTCCGAGATACAAACCTGCAATTCTAAGGAATGAAATCAGAATTCCGAGTTTATATTTCGGAATTTTGACTTCATTTCTCAGAATTGTGAGTTTATATCTCGGAATACTGACTTAATTTCTCAGGATTGCGAGTTTATATCTCAAAAGTCCGAATTCCGAGATACAGTCTCGCAATTCTGAGAAATTAAGTCAGAATTCCAAGTTTATATCTAGGAATTCTGACTTTATTACTCAGAATTGCGAGTTTATATGTCAGAATACTGACTTTATTTCTCAGAATTGCAAGTTTATATCTTGGAAATCTGATTTATTTATCAGAATTGTAAGTTTATATCTCGGAATACTGACTTAATTTCTCAGAATTGCGAGTTTATATCTCAAAAGTCCGAATTCGGAGATACAGTCTCGCAATTCTAAGAAATTAAGCCAGAATTCCAAGTTTATATCTGGGAATTCTGACTTAATTTCTCAGAATTGCGAGTTTATGTCTCGGAATTATGACTTTATTTCTCAGAATTGCGAGTTTATATCTTGGAATACTGACTTTTTTTCTCAGAAGTCCGAGTTTATATCTCAAAAGTCAGAATTCCGAGATACAAACCTGCAATTCTAAGGAATGAAATCAGAATTCCGAGTTTATATTTCGGAATTTTGACTTCATTTCTCAGAATTGTGAGTTTATATCTCGGAATACTGACTTAATTTCTCAGAATTGCGAGTTTATATCTCAAAAGTCTGAATTCCGAGATACAGTCTCGCAATTCTGAGAACTGAAGTCAGAATTCCAAGTTTATATCTAGGAATTCTGACTTTATTACTCAGAATTGCGAGTTTATATCTCAGAATGCTGACTTTATTTCTCAGAATTGTGAGTTTATATCTCAAAAGTCAGAAACAAACTCGCAATTCTGAGAAATGAAGTCAAAATTCCAAGTTTATATCTAGGAATTCTGACTTTATTACTCAGAATTGCGAGTTTATATGTCGGAATTCTGACTTAATTTCTCAGAATTACGAGTTTATATCTTGGAATACTGACTTTATTTCTCAGAATTGTGAGTTTATATCTCAAAAGTCTGAAACAAACTCGCAATTCTGAGAAATGAAGTCAAAATTCCAAGTTTATATCTAGGAATTCTGACTTTATTACTCAGAATTGCGAGTTTATATCTCAGAATACTGACTTTATTTCTCAGAATTGTGAGTTCATATCTCAAAAGTCAGAAACAAACTCGCAATTCTGAGAAATGAAGTCAGAATTCCAAGTTTATATCTAGGAATTCTGACTCAGATATAAAATTCTGAGTTTATATCTCTTAAAAGTGCACAATTGTGAGTTATGAAGTCAGAATTAATGACTTAATTCCGAGATACAAACTCGCAATTCTGAGAAATGAAGTCAGAATTCTGAGTTTATATCTCGGAATTCTGACTTAATTTCTCAGAACTGCGATTTTATATCTGGGAATTCTGACTTAATTTCTCAGAATCGCAAGTTTATATCTTGGAATATTGATTTTTTTCTCAGAATTGCGAGTTTATATCTTGGAATACTAACTTAATTTCTCAGAATTGCGAGTTTATATCTTGGAAATCTGATTTATTTCTCAGAATTGTAAGTTTATATCTCGGAATACTGACTTAATTTCTCAGAATTGCGAGTTTATATCTCAAAAGTCAGAAACAAACTCGCAATTCTGAGAAATTAAGTCAGAATTCCAAGTTTATATCTAGGAATTCTGACTCAGATATAAAATTCTGAGTTTATATCTCTTAAAAGTGCACAATTGTGAGTTATGAAGTCAGAATTGCAGAATGTAAAGTCATAATTGCAAGAAATTGCAGGTCAGAATTACGAGATAAAAACTAGCAATTTCTTAAAATTGTGAGTTTGTATCTGAAAAATTTACATTCATAGTGTGCACTAGTGTTGCTGTGTGTGTTTTAGTGTGATGGACACCTGCATGTGTGTTTGTGTGAGTAGGGTTGATGGCTCGAAGGAGCCCATCGTGGAGATGAGAACTGAAGAAGAGAGAATTACTAACCAGGAGGACGGCAGTCCAGTGCACGAACCCAATGAGACGACTCCTCTGACAGAGCCAGAGTAAGAGTTAGAGCTGAAATGTGAAGTGCGTCAGAGACAGACACTGGCTGTTTGGCACGTTACAAGTGATGGTTGAACTTTAACTTAAACTGTTCAAAAGCATTCATATTTTTATTCAACAAGAATGCATTAAACTGATCAAAAGCGACATTATGTTACAAAATATTCTATTTCAAATAAATGCTGTTCTTTTGAACTTTCTGTTTATCAAAGAATCTTGAAAAATAAAAAGTATCACTGTTTCCACAAAAATATTGGGCAAATCAGCATATTAGAATGATTTCTAAAAGATCTAACACTGAAAACTAAAGAAATGAAGCTGAAAATTCAGCTTTCGTCAAAGCAATTAATTACATTTTAACATGTACACTGATGTTCAAAAGTTTGGGTTGAGTAAGATTTGTGATTTTTTTTTAAAGAACTTTCTTGTGCTCATCAAGGCTGTGTTCATTTGATCAAAAATACAGAAAACAGTAATATTGTGAAATATTACGATGTAAAACAATGTTTTTATATATATATATTAATATACATTGAAATTTCATTTATATCTGTAATTAAAGTTGAATTTTCAGAATCATTACTCAAGTCTTCAGTGTCACATGATTTTTCAAAAATAATTCTAAGATGCTGATTTATTATCAATGCTTAGAATTATTTGATCAATAAAAGGTTAAAAAGAACAGCATTTATTTAAAATAGAAATGTTTTCTAATAATATACACTACTGTTCAAAAGTTTGGGGTCAGTCAATATTTATTCTTTCTTTTTTTTTGAAATTATTACTTTTATTCACTAAGGATGTTTAAAATTTAAAAAAAAAAAAAGTGATAGCATAGATTTACATTGTTAGAAAAAAAATATATATGTTCTTTTTTAATCCTGAAAAAAAGTATCACAGGTTTCAAAAAATATTTGGCAGGACAACTGTTTCCAACATTAATAATTCTAATAATAAATCAGTATATTAGAATGATTTCTGAAGGATCATGTGACACTTAAGACTGGAATAACAGCTGATGAAAATTCAGCTTTGCATCACAGGAATTTCGAGTTTATATCTTGGAATACTGACTTTATTTCTATGAAGTCTGAGTTTATATCTCAAAAGTCAAAATTCCGAGATATAAACTCGCAATTCTGTGAAATGAAGTCAGAATTCCAAGTTTATAGCTCACAATTTTGACTTCATTTCTCAGAATTGCAAGTTTATATCTCGGAATTCTGACTGTATTTCTAAGACGTCCGAGTTTATATCTCAAAAGTCAGAATTCCGAGATACAAACTTGAAATTCTGAGAAATGAAGTCAAAAGCCCAAGTTTATATCTCAGAATTTTGACTTAATTTCTCAGAATTGCGAGTTTATATCAGAATTCTGACTTAATTTCTCAGAATTGCGAGTTTATATCTTGGAATACTGACTTTTTCTCAGAATTGTGAGTTTATATCTTGGAATACTGACTTAATTTCTCAGTATTTCTCAGTATTGCGGAATTCTCGGAATAAATTATATTTATATTTTTAAGTATAATAAATAAAAAAACATTATTTCATATTGTAATAACATTGTGCAATGTTACAGTTTTTTTCTGTATTTTTGATCAAATAAATGCAGCCTTGATGAGCATTAGTTCTTTAAAAAAAAACATTACAGGTCTCACTGATCCCAAACTTTTGAGCATTAGTGTATATTTTCACTTTATAAAACAGCCAAGTGTAATAATATTTCACAATTGTAATTTGATCAAATAAATGCAGTCCTGCTAAACAAAAAAGACAGATCCCAAACTTTTGAATAGTAGTACCTCAGATCACAATCTCTGACTCCAAACACTCCCAGATAGTTAAGATATGAACTGCAAACTTGGTACAATCCATTGAATGCTTCTGAGTGCTTTCATCCCGTCGGCATCAAGGAAACTTTCTGACTATAGCTCCTTGTAGAGCTTTCAAGCTGTTCTCCAAAACTCAGTACCGTCCTTCAGTCTGTCCTGTCACTCAGCTAGGCTTACTAATGCTCAAGACGTATGTGACCTCCAAACTACTAATATCTTTTTCAAAGAACATAAAAGCTTTTTAAACTTTCAGGCGAGGCTTTATCAAGCCAAAAATTCAAAGTTTGTCTTGTCTCATATTCCTTTTATACTTTATATCTTAACGTCTTTGGCTTAGTAGCCCTTAAAAACAACTCTTTTTATGTCTGTCTTATTGGACGTTCATTTACAAGAACAAGTTTTGGAGGCCTGAAAATGCTTGAAAACGATACCGTTGTCGTCTCTGTGTAAACTACAAAAACACGTTTTTTTATGAAAGGCTCATAGTGTTTCTTTACAAAGTAAAACTGGCCTGGCATGCACTGTAAAAAGTTTTCACCAGTTTGAACTTAAAAACTTAAGTTTAGCAGCTGCCTTAAAATGTTAAGTTAAATCAACTTAAGTCATTTCAACTCACAAGTTAAATCAACTCATTATTACAACATGTTAGCAATATGCTTATCATGCTAACAATGTGCTAGAAACATGTTAATCATGCTAACAACATGTTAGCAATATGCTAATCATGCTAACAATATGCTAGCAACATGCTCCTACACTGTAAAAAAAAATCCGTAAAATTTACGGTAAAAAAACTGGCAGCTGTGGTTGCCAGAATTTTACCGTAAAAAATACGGTAGCAATGTTTTACATTTTAAGGTTTTCACTTAAATTTACAGGTAAATACCGTAACTTCATACTAAAAAACGTAACTCATATAATGGTAATGTACCAACTTTTTGAAGAACTGAAATCTGTTTTGTACCTTTGTAATACAATGATAACCACCAAAAGCAGGTGGTGATGACAACATCACATGATGAACCAAAGCCCATCGCACAGAGGTTTTAAATGACAACATATATAGAAGGTGCACAGTGTCATTCACACAAACACTAAACACCATCATGGTAACACACATAAAACTTAAATAATGCAAAAAACGTTAATTTGACAACATTAGATGTAACATAAAACACTAATGTACAAAACCGCCAAGAAAAAAAATTAAGATGAAGTTATATAAAAAAAAAAAACATCAAATAAAAAAATGAAATACAGGGAATTCTGGGAATGTCAATTTACGGTTATTCACTGTAAATGTTACGTTTCTTTTTCACTTCCAAAAACGGTATACTACCGTAAAATTAAATGCAATGTCCAACACAGTTTTTCACCGTATATAGAAGGGGAACTTACCGTTAACCATTTCACAGATTTTTACTGTAGCATTTTTACAGTTTTTTACCGTTAAATTCACTGTCATTTTTTACATTGTAAGTAGTCAGTGGTCATTGACAGGTTTGGCAAAATGATAGTTTCAGGCCTGGTTTTTAGTATCTACATGATCAGCTGATGTTCAGACGCCACTTACATTTCCAGTCTGTTGTGTGAGTGTTTGTGTAGATCATCTGCACGCTAATGCATGACCTTTCCAAAGTCACGTCCTTCTGTCGTCCGTGGTTGGGCGCGGTTTGAGCTAATCACGACTAACGCTGACTCTGACTGCAGGAAGCTCCCGCTGAAGGAGGAGAACGGCAAGGAGGTGCTGAAGCCGGACTTGATCGAGATCAAGGTCCACACGGACAACAGCCTCCACACAAAACAGGACGACAGCAAAGCGTAATGGAGCCCCGAGACATTCCCCGCCCCAACAAACTCAGACCAAAATGTAGAAAGCAGAAAATACCATAAAAGAGAAACGAAAAGAGAAGGGAAAAAAAGTCGGGCCACCGATGAAGGGCGTGTAAATATGTTCAAATACAAACAGAGACGGCGGTTTTGTGATAAATCTACTGTCCTTTCTATTCACAAAGACTCCAGCACTGCTTTGGGTTGGCGTTTGCGTCTTGATGTTCTGGTTTGGCCGTGGAGGATCTCACAAAGTCATTTGTTTGGATTTCCAGGCCTTTCTTCTACTTTCCAGGCATGTCGAGTCGGATTTTTATTTCTGCCCAGCGGGACGTCGTATTGTGTCTATAGTCTTGATGATTTCAGATTCTGGGCTTCTCATCTAAATGTGTTCGAGACTTCATCGGTTTTTGGCTTTTCCATGTTTTGGTAGGACTTTTCAATGGAGAAAATCCCGGAATTGGATTTCTTCTGGTTTTTTTTTGTTGTTTTTTTTTCTAGGCATGTCCAGCGAGAACTAAGCGGCGCGTCTTATGTATGCATCTCGTCGTCATGAGTTTTAAACGCAGGGGTCACTTCGCAAAAGAAACCTGGCCAAACTTTGTAGTCAAGTGACTTTGTAGTTTGGATTTGCTCAACTGCCATGATGCCAGATCAAATGCTCTTCTTAATTTATGTTGATTAATGTGTGCATGAGTGAGTGTGTGTGAGAATGTGAGCACACAAATACACAAAGATGCCAATGTTTGACCGATGCTTTTCGAGAGCAGTGTTGTTATTCAGCTGACTTGCTCAGGAGGATTATCTTCAATGGTTAGTCCATCATGAATAGTAGTTAAGCTGGAAAACTGACTCTATCGCCCCCTGGAGGTCAGTGTTGTTTTAGTATTGTTTTAATATTGTAGTATTGTATATATTTTAATTTTAGTTTAATTTTTGAAATGTAATCATGTTATTTTTATTAGTTTTTGTTTCTACTTTTTTTTTTTTAATATTATAGCATTTTGTTAAATAATAATAAATAAAATAAATTTAATGAAGTGCATTAATATTTTAAATTAGCATGTATTTTTACAGTTTTATTTAAATTAGTCAGTGTATTTATTTATTTATTTTTATTTAGTGCCTTTGTCATTTTGGTTAGCTTAATTTTTTATAGATTTTTGTTTAGCATTTTTTCATATTTCCACATTTTTTCAGTAAATTTACTACTTTAGCTTTTCGTTAAATTGAAATAAAAGAAATGTAATGAAGTGCATTAATATTTTAAATTAGCTTGCATTTTTACATTTTCAGTTTATTTTAATTTTAGTCCATTATTTATTTATTTTGCTTTTGTAATGATATTGTGTGCATTTGTCATTTTTGTTAGTTTTATTTTTTATATATTTCCGCATTTTTCAGTAATTTTAATACATTAGCTTAAACGTATTTTATTTTGCTTATTTGCTTAGGCGGCATTGCTCAATTTGTTTGTTTTCATGGCATTTCGTTAAATTCAAATAAAAGAAATTTAATGAAGTGCATTAATATTTTAAATTAGCTTGCATTTTTACATTTTCAGATTTTATTTTAATTTTAGTCAATTTATTATTATTTTTTTTAGTTTAGTTTTGGTAATGTTATTGTGTGCATTTTTGTTAGCTTTGTTTTTTATATATTTTTGTTTAGCTTTATTTTTTATATATTTCCGCATTTTTCAGTAACTTTAATACTTTAGCTTAAACGTATTTTATTTTTGCTTATTTGCTTAGGCAGCATTGCTCAAATTGTGTGTTTTCATGGCATTTCGTTAAATTAAAATAAAATAAATTTAATGAGGTGCATTAATATTTAAAATGAGCTTGTTTTTTACATTTTCAGTTTTTATTTAAATTTTTTATTCTTTTAGTTTAGTTTTTGTAATGTTATTGTGTGCTTTTGTCATTTTTGTTAGTTTCGTTTTTATTCATTTTTGTTTAGCTTTCATTTATCTTTTTTTCGGCTTTTTTCAGTAATAAAAATGTTAAAACTTTAGCTTAAACGCATTTTTTTTTCACTTATTTGCTTCATAATTCATCATATTTATTTCAGTTTTATTAAATGCACTATGATTTTGAATATTTATTCATATTTAGCTTATATTTTGATATTTGCAGTTTTTTATTTAAATTAAACGATTTAACATTTTTTTGGCTGTTCACATTCAAAATGGAAAGATTTTCCAAATGCACTTTTGAATTGTAATAGATGATTTTTTTTATTGGCTTTTTTATTTGTATTTATGCCAAAGGATTTTACATGTAAGTATTGAAACCTAATGTCAGATCGGCTGTTCACATTCAAAATGGACAGTTTCTTAAATGCATTCTTGAAATATTAAATTTCATTGACTTTTTTTCCTCATAAACAGCAGTAAACTAATGCATTAAATTAAATATTGCACATTAAAATCATAAAAACTGAATATCTACCTTAAAGACCCAGTTTTTATATTTTATTTCAGTTTAATGAAATGCACTAAAATTTTAAATATTTATTAATATTTAGCTTATTTTCAATTTTCATTTTAACTTTAGTTTAAGCTTTTGTAATTTTGTGATGTGCTTTTATTTATGCTTATTTAAATGTTGCATCTAATTTAAATATGTATTATTTATTTTTATTTTTATTTTAGTTTTATTTTTAGCATTTTTAGTACTCCACGGCAACATTGCAAATTCTTTTGGTAACATTTATTTATTTTTGCTTCATTGCATTTAACAAAAAGTATTACACTTTACAATACTCATTGCCACAAGAACACACACTAAGTATGTAACACTTGCCTCCAAAGCACACGTCAGTCATTCGCGTCTGTATATTTGTGCAGATTCTGGTCAATGTTGTTGATAAAGGCAACGTTTGCCAATCGAGCCACTTTAGTTCTTATTATATTTGATATATTTTACTATGGTTCACAGCTGTTTGTACATACATGGGTATGATGTATGATGTAGTGTTTCTGTAAAACACGTGTTCCCAGAACATTAGGAATGAAGTTCCAGATCAGGCTGAATCTCTTCTTCTTTATTAATTGAGCAGCAGGGCATTATTTACCAAATCTGTTTTGTAAAGTGTTTGTAAAGCCTGTATGATGTCAATGAAACCAGTCACGCCTGCTTATGAAGTTGCAAAAAAAAAAAAAAAAAAAAAATCCATTGCTTTTTTGTTTGTTTGTTTGTTTTAGTGGAGACATACAGACCATCTGGAGAGAAAACATCTGTTGCTACTTGAAATGTAACTTTATCATTTTTTTTTTCTCCAAAACTCATATTTATTGCATTAAGCCAGAAATGACAAAATCTGACATTAATCATGAACGGTTTCTAGCTGCTTCTTGCTCATTATTAATTCCGTGTTTGAGTCTTATTCAGATGAGTTTCTGTTCAAATACTCTATGCATAAGCAGAAAAGACTTTTGCTTTGTTGTTCTGGATGATTGAAGCTCTTTTTCTTCCGTGTCTGTCGCAGGTCTTTAGTTGAAGGAGAACATCTGAATCCTGATCTTACCACTGGAACACCTGTTAACTGTAATTTACCGCTGTAAATAAATGTGTACTAGTATAAGACGGTGCTTGTAAAACATTCTGTCAGCCTCCATTTATTTCCATAAGCTACACTGAAAAGAGATTTTTAATGTTTTAGTCTTAGTTGCTCACCAAGGCTGGGTTTATTTGATCAAAACAGCTATTTTAAATGATGAAATATTGCAATTTAAAATAGCTGTTTTCTACGGAAGCCTAAAAATAAAATTATATATTAATATATTATGACTTTTTATCTGACAATTCTGTTTTTTTTTTCAGAATTGTGAAAAATAAACTCGCAATTGCAAGTTATAAAGTCAGACTTGCATGACATAAACTTGCAATTTTGGGCAAAAAGTCAGAATTGTGAGATAAAATGTTGCAATTTCAAGAAAAAAAAAAAGAATTGTGAGTTTATAAGTTGCAGTTCTAACTTTATTTCTCACAATTGAACAATATCGTGCAATTCTGATTTTATAACCTACAATTGTGTTTATATCTCACGTTTCTGAAAAAAAAGTAAGATTTGCGAGTTTATATGACGCAATTCTAAAGAAAAAAGTAAATGCTAAAAAAGTCAGAATTGTGAGATAAAAAGTGGCAATTGTGAGTTATAAAGTCAGATAAGCGACTTTATATCTTGAAATTCTGAGAAATAAAGCCGCAAGTTTTCAGTTTTAGTAATTTTGGTACTTCAGCAAATCACAATTAAGCAATTTAATTTATGTAATTCATACATTTATAAACTAAAGGACTATATTTATTGAAATCCTGCCTCTGTTGCACATCTTTCTAAATGTGCTTAGACATTGTTTTATAAATGTGGAACTTGTAGAAACTAGTAAATTCATAAATTGGAGCTCTAATATCTCAAATGGATCAAACTGAGATTTTTACTAATATTTCTCTTAATATTAAGAAAATGACTCTGTTAAAGTCACTCTTCACTTCTTTAGGTTCAAAGAAGATCTTATTAACGTCTCAAACTGTTCTCAGACTTGCTCAAAACACCAAACTCTGATCTCAATATGAACTCAATCATTTATCTCCAAAAGATCTGAGCTGCTCTATTCATTGATGACGACTGTAGAGACTCATTTGGCGGTTTTGTTTCTCCAGGAATTTTTGAAGATACATTTGAAATGTTTTTCCCTCCAAAAATGTTGATTTAGTTATATTTCATTGAAGTGTTAGTTTGAGTAGTTGTATTACTTCAGCTTACATTTATTTTATTTTATTGTAAGGGCAACATTTACTTATTTATTAATTTATTTTTTTATTTGACTCATCGTTCATTGGAACAATAGAACTTGAAACGCACAAAACAAAAGTCACAAATTAATCACAATTTAATCAATTTAGTTTACGTGTGATATTTGTATTTTGAAATCCTTATCTTACTTAGTATTTTTGTCTTGTTTTCAGTCAAAATATCTGAAAAATTCTTAAATTAAGATGCATTTACTAGATAAGCAAAATGACATATTTAGTCTTGTTTTCAGGGGAAACAATTAAGTGCTTTTTGCTTAAAACAAGACTAAATATCGTATATCATTTTTGCTTATAAAATGCATGCTAATTTAAGAATTTTCAGATAGTTTGACTAAAAACAAGACAAAAATACTAAGTAATTAGTTAGATTTGTAGTGATGTTTCTCCTGAGAAAATGACTCACTAAGATCTCAGTAATGCCTTAAACTGTTCTCAGACTTGCTCAAGATGCCAAACTCTGCAAGATCTCAATATGAACTCAATCATTTATCTCCAAAAGATCTGAGCTGCTCTATTCATTGATGACGACTGTAGAGACTCCTTTGGCGGTTTTGTTTCTCCAGGAATTTTTGAAGCTACATTTGAAATGTTTTTCCCTCCAAAAATCCAGCCAGACTTTCTTCAGTCATCTTAACTGCTGTTCATTTGAAGCTTCGTGATTGTTATTCCTGAAGCGCTGCGTCGTTCGATTGTGTTTGTGTAGCGTTTCGGGCCGCTGCCTTCAGCGAGTGCACATTTCTATCGGATTCTCTATTAAAGCGCACGCCATCAGTAATACAAGAGGCTTCGGGGGTTTAAAACAATCAATTATCTAAACGCACAGCGATTAGCGTGTAATTGTTCCATTGAGTCGTAAAACCGTCTGAAGGTGACGTGGAGTCAGATAACTTTTAGTGGTGCATTATGGGTCGTCATTTCGTTTCTGCACATCATGCATTGTTTTTATGATTATATTAAAGGAGATATCATAAATATAGCAGATTTTGTATAAATCATCTATACGTCATTAAAGTCATATCTCTTTGTACAGTTTTTCCTCTTGTTGATTTGATTTGTGTGTGTGAACCTGCACTAGAAGAAAGACTCTGAAAGTTTAAGTTCTTATATATTATTATAATCTAGTCGAGAGCTTTAAGTCACTCAAGATTTTGCAGGCGAGAGCTCATCAGCTCCTGAGGCGAAGCTTGACGGCGCTCGCTTTAGTATTTAAGCCTAAAAAAGAAAAGAAAAGGAAAGGAATCGTATATTGTGTGCTGGAAAAATGCTCTTTTTTTTAGCTGAGCTTTAATCATATTGCTTACTGTTGCAGGTTTATAGGCCATCTTAATTAAGCAATTAAGATATTACTGGTATGAAAGGTCATTTGTAATAAAAAGCAATAGATTAATAAAGCGCTGGATTCTCCTGATAATAAAGCTAAAGGTTGTTTCTAGATGAAGGTCTGCTTGTAATTCCCTGCTGAATGTGAGAATTAATTAAGCAGGATTTTAACTATTGCACATGTAGAAGCATTGAAACTCGATGAATATTCAACGTAAATATGCCTGTTTGCCTGTTCACGTTCAAAATGGAAAGTTTTCTCTGATGCATTCTTGAATTATTGATGGGTTTCATTGACTTTCTCCTCATAAACAGCATTACACTCATGCATTAATTAAGTTAAATTAGGAAAATTACTTTTTGCACATGTAAAAGCATTAAAACTTGATGAATATCCACCATAAACAGACATTTTAGGCTGTTTACTTTAGCATTAAAATTCAATGAATATTCACTGTAAATGCTTTTTTGGCTGTTAACATTCAAAATTAAAAGTTTTATTGAATACATTTGTAAAATGCATTCGGAATTCAATTAAATTAAATTAAATTAAACTGTTTTCTTGATTGCTTTCTTGAAATAGAGTTGGATTGCATTGGCTTTTAGATTAAATTAACAATTAATTAAGCAGTTTCTTTAAGCATTGCACATGTATAAGCATTAACACTTGATAAATATGCATCATAAACACACTTTCACACTTTTTTTTTGGCTGTTCACATTCAAAATAGAAAGTGTTTCTGAATTAAATCTTGAATTGTAGATGAATTTCATTGGCTTGTCTCCTCATAAACAGCATTATCTGTTGCATTAAATTAAAGTTTGCATTAAAGGAACCGTATGTAAGAAATAAAATGCAAAAACGGAGAAGAATTTGAAGACAGACACCAACGTTGCTAATTTTCTCCTGGACAGGTAAGATTCATCTATGTTTGGCTAACTTTGCTTCCGTACACAGTGGATTTTCCATGGTCGCCCGTGCTAAATGCGTTCATAAAAAGCTTTATATCGCACCACTAGCAGGCTATGAAAACAATCTACGTTCCGACTGAAATGTGGTATTACAGTACATCTTTAAGAAATATTTGGCTAATCGCCGTTAGTAAATTTTTGCGATACATAATTACTTCGCAAAACATCTCTCGTGAAGCATAAACATAATTAACAGAAGTAAAAATAATTACTGAGTAGGACTCGTCACTTGCAATTGGAAGCTCCTTGTAGCAGCCTACTTTCCTGCTGGATCCTGCTGTACACGTTCAAAATGGAAAGTTTTCTCAAATGCATTCTTGAAATATTGAATATTAAATACACTGGTGCATTTATAAAATAAAAGTAAATTAAATACAAATTTTGGAAAATTAAGTATTGCACATGCAAAAGCATTCAAACGTAATGAATATTTACTGTAAATGCACATTTTTTGGGGTTATTTACATTCAAAATCTAACGTTTTTTAAATGCAATGTATTTTTTTCCCACAAACAGCAATACACTATTAAATTAAATAAAATTTGCACAAAATAAAAGGTTGCACATGTAGAAGTCAATGCATATCCATTGGTTGGCTGTTCACATAAAAAATAAACTGTTTTCTCTAATGCATTCTTGAAATCAAGTTGGATTGCATTGGCTTTTCTCATTAACAGCATGATACCATTGCATTAAATTAAATAAAAAATAATAATTAAGCAGGGTTTTTTTAAGTATTGCACATGTGGAAGCATTACAACTTGATGAACATCCATTGTTTGCTTGCTTGTTTGGCTGTTTACATTAAAAATAAAAAGTGTTCTTGAATGCTTTCTTGAAAGGTTGGATTTCACTGGCTTTTCTCCTCATTACACTGATGCACTAAATGTCTTAAATCAGATGCAACTCAACATAACTTTAGTAAATTATGACATTCATCTTCTACATCCAGTGAGTGGGTGCCTTCCTTTTTTTTTTTTTTTAATCAAAATCCCAGATGCCAAACCATAAATCCCCTTTGGAGAGGCCCAGGCTGACTTCTCATAGCGTGATCCTCGGTTTGATCCCAGCAAAGGCCAGTAAATGGATTAGAGAGGCGCGTTCCCACTGTTTGAACTGTACTGTTAGCGAGGAACACCGAGGGAGGAAGATTGAATCCCTTTAGCTGAGACCTTGAGGGTTGTGAGAGCGCAGATATGTTGTGTAATCCTCATGCTGGGCTTTCACGGGTCAGCGCTACACGCTGCATTCTGGATGGATGTTACAGCGATCTGGACACCAGACCCTTAGTCATTCGGGTTGCCAGGTCTTTGTTGAACGGTGAGTATTGCATCCTATATTTTCTTTACTTAGTGCAGTTATATATCTATATACTGTACACTAGCGCTCAAAAGTTTGGGATCAGTAAGATTTTTAATGCTTTTTAAAAGAGACTTTTCTGCTCATCAAGGTTTTTATTTGAATAAAATACAAAAAAAAAAAAAAAAACTCATATTGTGATGCAATTTATAAATAGTGGGTTTCCATTTTAATATACTTAAATATATATATATTCCTGTGATGCAAACCTGAATTTTCAGCATCATTACTCAGTGTCACATGATCTTTTAGAAATCATTCTAATATACTGATTTATTATCAGTGTTATATATATATATATATATATATATATATATATATATATATATATATATATATATATATATATATGTATGTATATATAACACTAATAATACATAGAACTTTGATGAGCATGAGACTTTTATTTAAAAATCTTACTGATCCCAAACTTTTGAGTGGCAATATATATAATATTTTTTCCTCTGATTTTTATAGAGATATTTCCCAAAGCAACTTTTCTGTAATTTTCCATACTTTTCATAGTGTTCCTGTTACTCGGATTAATTTGTGTCAGCTCTTATGCATGTCACTATGCCTAAACAAGAAGTGACACCATCTGAAAGATCTGAGGAAAAATAACACAAAACCACATGAGAAAATCTAATAAATGCAGAGAGAAGAACAAGTAGTACAACAGAGAAAGGTAATAATGTGTGAGACTGAATCTGTTAATTCTAATTTACAACAAGTCATTAACGCTGCATGAACACATGCAAACGATGGGTGTGTCTGAGAGACTCCAGTGGTGAGACATTCACACAGCGATGGACCGATTGCTAAACATCTGCACAAATTTGCAGCTGAAACTTGATTTTTATGTTTACTGATTTATACATGTTGTTGCAAAAGTGAGTTTATGTGTGTTCAAGTGATGATTTGCACCTGTTGTCCTCATTTGTAAATCACCAGAGGTGGGTAGACTACCCAAAATCTGTACTCCAGTAAAAGTACAAGTACTTATGGAAATATTTACTCAAGTAAGAGTAAAAGTAACAATCTTAATAGTTACTTGAGTAAGAGTAAAAAAGTATCCAAAGTACTCAAGTAGCTAGTTACTTCTGATCTGATTGATATGAAGTGAAAACCCTGAATTTCAAACTGTTTGGAAAGCTTCCACACACCTCTCTTTGAAAACATAGGCTTTATATATATATAGGGCTCGCAAAATTTCTGGTAGATTTTGGTAGCCCGAAAATTAATTTAACTAGCCCAAAAAAAAAAAAAAAAACTTTTTTTAAAAATATAGAAAATCAGATAGGAGTCTAATCAAAAATGTTTTTAATACACAAATAAACAAATATCAAGGAAGTAATTTTATTTCATTATATTTATTTCATTTAGTGTATCTGCAGAATTTTTAAATATTAATTTAAAGCAGTTCATAACCCTTTTAAGATCTGCAAAAGTAAAATAAACAGTAATGGGATTGGACAATGTAGAGTAGAATATTAAGCCATAAAATGGCATGATTTAAAATTCAGATACAGTTTCACACAAAAACAAAATATGTTACACTATGGCATTTCATCCTTTGTAACATTAAAAGGGATAAATTGAGTATATAATTTATTATATTTATTTAAAACATAAATATTACTGTACTTGTTTAGATTTTTAGAAGGCACCTTAACTTTTTACATTTACAACTCTGTGTTTGCTGCATAAAAACATGGGTCGATAATTGCAAACATTTGACCATAAACAGCTGAAAAAAATGTAGCGGAAATAAAATTCATTCTCTGTCACGAGGGGGCGCTTTAGGAGCGCTGAAATACTACGGTTTCCATAGTAACAGCTGTACACAGACGCATTAACACAGTTTTATCAGACATGAAATGAAAATTCCAACGACATGTTTCTGAGGACAGTAATGGAGGAACGCCATCAAATGTAGCGAAGTAAAAGTACATTTTTTTCACTATAAATGTTCTTGAGTAAGAGTAAAAGTACCTATCTTTAAATATACTCTAAAAGTACTAGTTACCCCCAAAATTTACTCAAGTAAATGTAACGAAGTAAATGTTACTACCCACCTCTGTAAATCACTTTGGATAAAAACGTCTGCTAAATGAATTGTAAATGTGAGATGTTTTTGTCAGGGTGTTGTTATGCAGTTGCTAAGGTGTTTTTAGTATTGTTTACCATGTTGCTAGGGTGTTTGGTTGTTATGGGGGGACTGAGAGGTTGCATTTTGTATTTCTATGCAAGATGTTTAGGGTTGAGGCCAGGGTGTTGCTATGCAGTTGCTTTGGTTTTCTGAGTGCTTGTTTCTATGTGGTTTCTAGGGTGTTCTAGGTTGTTTCCAGGGTGTTGCTATGCAGTTACTATGATATTTTGGATTACTTACATTACTAAGATTTTTCAGATGCTGGCCAGGGTGTTGCTATGTGGTTGCTAGGGTGTTTTTATGCAGTTACTAGTATGTTTTAGGTGGTTGCCAGGGTAGGTTTGGTTGCTAGGGGATTTCAAATATATACTGAGTGGTTGCATATTGCATTTCTGTCCTTTTTTCTGTCGTTTTTGGCGGGGTGTTGCTATGCAGTTACTAAGATGTTTTTGATTGTGGCTTAGGTGTTTTGAGTTTCTGGGATGTTAACATGTTGCCATGGGGTTGCTTTGGTGGTGTTCTGAGTTGTTGCCAGGGTGTTGGTCTTGCTATTTTGGGTGATTGCCAGGGTGTTGCTAAACATTTGCTTAGGTGTTCTTAGTTGTTAGCACATTGCCATGTGGTAGCTATGGTGTTCGGGGTTGTTGAAATCTATTGAATTGTTGCATATTTGTTTTTTGTTTTTTTTTTGCATTGTTGCCAGGCTGTTGCTATGCTTTGTTTTTTTTTGCATTGTTGCCAGGCTGTTGCTATGCAGTTACTATTATGCTTGTGGTAGTTGTCAGTGCGTTGCTATGCGGTTGCTTAGGTTTTCTAAATCCTTATTTCTATGTGGTTTCTAGGGTGTTTTAGGTTGTTGCCAGGGTGTTGCTATGCAGTCACAAATATCTTTTGGATGGAGGCAGGGTGTTACTATACATTTGTTTAGGTGTTCTAAACAGTTCTTAGCACATTGCTTCATGGTAGCTATATTGTTCTGGGTTGTTGCCATGGTATTTCTGTGCAGTTTCTAAAATGTTTAGGGTGGTTGCCAGGGGGTTGTTAAAATGTACATGTGGTTGCATTTCTGTGCTGCTGCTAGGATGTTTTGGGTTGTTACCTGGGCTTTGCTATGCAGTTACTATGATGGTTTGAATGGTTGCCATGGCGTTGCTATGTGATTGCTTAGGTGTTCTGAGTTGTTGTTAGCATATTGCTATATGGTTGCCAGAGTGCTTTTCTTTTTTACCTGTGTAATACTAAATTTACATTGCAGAGGTGGTACAGAAGCTGCATTTAGGTCTAACAGACTGTGCATTTACTGTGCATTTATAAATGTATTTACAATTTGAACTAAAAACTTTTTGAATATGAGTCTGTGAGCTGGCTTTTATGCAGCATTATGTCTTGACAAAATTTTGAGCAGGCACAGAACAGCCTTAAATCAGATGCATAAACACTTTAATTTGACAAGGTTCTCCTAAGTGACGGCTGGATTTGTGCTAAAATAACATACAATGAGACGTTAACAACAAAACATGCATGGAAAAGGTTTTCTCCTTTTCCATTTGTGAAGACACTGACCCCCGGTTTCACAGACAAGGCTTAAGTCTAGTCCTAGACTAAAATGTAAGTCTGAGCTGTTTCAACTGAAACAAAATTGCAGTGATTGATCTTAAAATATATCAGTGCCTTTGTTTTGTCTCAAGATGCACACCTGTAATGTTTTTTTTTTTTAAGCATGTTTATAAAAATGACTTAAATGTCCTAATTGAACTTTGGCTTAATCCTGGCTTAGTCTAAACCCTGTCTGTGAAACCGGGCCTGAGAGGCTTACAGTGATTATGCCTGATATATGAAGTGAAGGATCGTGGGATCAGTGTTGTACATCTGCATAGACTTCTGAATCACCTCATTCTGTTGGAACAAAAATCGCTGGCGGTCAAACGTAACCTCAGTTCACAGTATTTATCAAGTGTGCCTTCCTGTAAAGGTCTAGCGCTTCTCCAGACCTGCAGTTTGGCGGCGGTCCACGGTACATTTGGTCTCTTCCAAAAGCTCTTGAGTGCAATTTGGACTGAGACGTGTCCATTAAGCCCACTGGAACTCCTGAAGAGGGTCCATCAATCACAGAACATTGGAGACGGGGCCATTACGCAGGAATTATGACCTCATCACAAGCTGTTCAGCAGAAATGAAAAGCCCTCAGACCAAACACGCTCCAAATGTTTGAATGTTAAATGGACGCCGTCATTGTTCGGCCCAAAGGGTTTACAATGAGAGTTTATAGCTTGTCTGCAGTCTCCATTATGTACACTCTTTCTCGTATATGCCTGATTGAACATATTGACATTGGTTGTTTTTATTAAGTTAAGCATTAATATTATTAGTGCTCTATAACAAAGGGCACCTTAGCAACAGCATAGCAACACACTAAAACCATCCTGGGCCCCTTGGCAACATAGCAACACACTATAACCTCTTAGAACACCTTAACAACCACATAGCAAAACACACTATAATATGTAGGGGACCTTAGCAACTACATAGCAACACTAAAACCTCCCTGGACACCTTAGCAACTCCATAGCAACACTAAAACCTCGCTGGACAACTTGACAACTTCATAGCAACACACTATAACTTCTAAGAGCACCTTAACAACTACGTAGCAAAACACACTATAATATCTAGGGGACCTTAGCAACTGCATAGCAACATACCAAACCTCTCAGAGTACCTTAGTAACTGCATAGCAAAACACTAAAACCTTTCAGATCACCTTAGCAACTGCATAGCAACAAGCTATAATCTCAAGGAGCACATTAGCAACTGCATAGCACCACAGTAAAACCTTTTTGGACACCTTGACAAATTCATAGCAACACACTGTAATCTGTAAGGGCATCTTAGCAACACAATAAACCCCCCTGGACACCTTAATAACTGCATAGCAACACACTTCAATTTCTTTGAACACATTAGCAACTGCATAGCAACACACTAAAATCCCTTAGAACACCTTACCAAATGCATGGCAACATACTAAACCCTTAACGACACCTTAGCAACTGCATAGCAACACTAAAACCTTTCAGAACACCATAGCAACACACTAAAATCTCTAGGGCACCTTAGCAACTGCATAGCAACATACTAAACCACTAAAGACACATTAGTAACTGCATAGCAACACTAAAACCTTTCAGATCACCTTAGCAACTGCATAGCAACAAGCTATAATCTCAAGGAGCACATTAGCAACTGCATAGCACCACAGTAAAACCTTTTTGGACACCTTGACAAATTCATAGCAACACACTGTAATCTGTAAGGGCATCTTAGCAACACAATAAACCCCCCTGGACACCTTAATAACTGCATAGCAACACACTTCAATTTCTTTGAACACATTAGCAACTGCATAGCAACACACTAAAATCCCTTAGAACACCTTACCAAATGCATGGCAACATACTAAACCCTTAACGACACCTTAGCAACTGCATAGCAACACTAAAACCTTTCAGAACACCATAGCAACACACTAAAATCTCTAGGGCACCTTAGCAACTGCATAGCAACATACTAAACCACTAAAGACACATTAGTAACTGCATAGCAACACTAAAACCTTTCAGAACACCATAGCAATACACTACAATCTCTAGAGCAACTTAGCAACTGCATAGCAACACACTAAAACCTCTCAAAGCACCTTAGCAACAGCATAGCAACAAACTAAAATATGTAACAGCACCTTAGCAACGCCCTAGCAACCAGTAACAAGACACATTCCTCAGCTTATTTAGACTTTTTTCTGTGTTTTTGAGATCTCATGTTTGTAAAACAGCTGAATGTTTTCATCCAGCAGATTTTGCACCGGCAAACGCTGCTCGGATTTTTCCTCAGAATCTGTTTGTCAAATGACATGCACTAAAGGGCAAATGTGGAAGAAGTGATCGTACTTGTAAGATATGTAAAGCCTTATTATCGGAGACAATACAAATACAAATGATTTAAAAATGAATCTAAATGTAAAGCCGTGAGGAAGGATAATCGCTGTTTACTGAATCCACAGCCGGCTGAGACGCTTGTGAAGCCTTAAGATGGAGCGACTAAAACCTCCTGACGGACCCAACTGAGACATTTTGTCTAAAAATGGGCCGAATTCTTTTCTCTTTAGATTGACTGAAGAGATTCATGCTGAATTAATTGGCCACTTTGGGGATTATGGACACAGCTAATTGCTGGAAATGAGGAAAATGCTTTTCATTTTCAGAGAATCATACAGAGAAAAACGATGATTACTTCACATTGCAGACTCATTATGGAAATGTAATGTTCTGTATCCAGCTGTTTTTCAAAAATTAAATTTGTTTAAATGTACTGGACCAGTGTGATATTAATCACTGATTTATTTATTTGTTAGTTGTTCTGAAGAATGAATGCAGTCAATCAGGATAAACACGCTGTAATGATATCGGATGATGTTTGTGTCTTTGATTATGGTTTTATGTCCTCATTTATGAAGCTTCAATCATGCACAGGACATCAGAGCAGCAGGAGCCAGGGATGTTATTGATCCCTGCAGTCGTGTTCAGATCATTGTGACTGATCATGATGGGGTTTGGTGTTTGTGTTGTGGTTCTGAGTGTCTGTACACAAACAAACTAATTAGAATAAGCACATCTGTTTTACTCATTCACACTGCTTTCTTGTGTTATTCTACAGCAACAGATGAACATCCTGTGAAACAGAAGAATCAGCTTGATGAGGAAGACCTTGAAATAGAGTTGAATACAGTATCAGAACATTAGCATATTTCTGTATCTTCTTCTAACTTTATTTTTTATGTTATATTCCATTATATTGTTTTAATCCGTGCATTACAATGCATTGCATTGTATATTGCCATTTCTAATTTTTTTATTGTTATTATTGTTTTGCATTAATTTGCTATATTATTTTATATTATTTTTAGGCCTTGCCAATATTCGATTGCATTGCCTAGCAAATTCTGTTATTACCAGTACTATTTTTCTCTGTTTTTGTGTTTAGTACTGATGCTTTGCCAATGTCAGTGTTTTTCTGCATTATATTTTAAATTATGTTATTTTGCAACCTCTAATTTGATTTGATTTTAATTAATTCATTCATAATTTATTTTTTATGTATAAATGCATTGCAGTGTATATTGCAATTTATAAAACTGCTGTGTTATTGTTTTTGTATTAATTTGCTATATTCACTTTTTTTTGTATTTATGCTTTTGTATCGCATTGCAGATTCTGTTATTTTTTTACCAGTACTATTTTTTTCTCATTGTTTTTGTTTTGTACTGATGCTTTACCAGTTTCACTGTTATTTTTGCAACTTCTTAATTGATTTCTTCCCATATTTTATTTTATTTAAATGTTTTAATTTATTTTATTGCACTGTATGTTGCAATTTATAATATTGTTATGCTACCGTTTTTGTATTTATTTTTATTTTATTGTGTTCTACTTTTTGTATTAACGCTTTGCCAATAATTTTATTGCATTGCAAATTCTGTTATTTTATACCAGTACTATTTTTCTCCCATTTTTATTTTATTTAATTTAATTTTTTCAGTGCATTACAATATATGTATGCTACATATGTATTCTCTCTCTCTCTTTCTCTCTCTCTCTCTTTCTCTCTCTCTCTCTCTCTTTCTCTCTCTCTCTCTCTCTCTCTCTCTTTGTTTTATACTGATGCTTTACCAGTTTGTGTTATTTTGCAACTTCTTAATTTATTTTTCTATATTTAATTTAATTTAATTTAATTTAATTTATTTTTTTTATATATATATATGTGCATTATAATGCATTGCATTGTATACTGCAATTTATAAAATTATGTTATTGTTTTTGTATTGATTTGGTATTTAATTTTATGAAAATTTTATTTATTGCATTTATGCTTTGCAAATATTGTATTGCTTTGCATTGCAAATTCGGACATTTTTATACCAATACTGTTTTTCTCACATTTTTATTTTATTTTATTTCATTTTTCAGTGCATTACAATGCATTGCATTGTATACTATCTCTCTCTCTCTCTCTCTCTCTTTTTTTTTTGTTTTTTTTTTGTTTGTTTGTTGTTGTACTGATGCTTTGCCAATTTTAGTGTTTGGCATTACAGTATATTTCAATTTCTGTTATTTTGCAACTTTTTAATTAATTTATTTTTTCTATTTTAATCATATTTTATTGCATTGCATTGCAAATTTTGTCATTTTCACACCAGTGCCATTTTTCTATAATTTTCTTGTATTTTTTATTGATGTTTTGCCAATATTCCTCGCACACAAATTAGTCTCAGATCAGTGGCAGTGACCAGACTCCTCTCTAACACCATCCTAACTGACCCTCCCGTCTCTTTTAGACCCCGCTGGCTTGTATGAGGGGTCGAGGACCGGCGAGGACTGAGGGTCAGACTCCCTGTCGGGCTGAATATGACAGACCCATCTGCTGCGCAGCGGACAGCGCCTTCAGCCAGCTGTGACCGGGACCCAACTGTCATTCTGATGCACCACACTGGCTCATGATTCAGCTTTAATGACGGATGAACACCAGAAATGTCAGCACTGCTAGGATGCTTCATCACAAGAGCCAACACTCATTTAATTGTAAGCTTATTTTATTTTTGTATGAACATTCAGCTTTGGCATCACAGAAATAAATTCTAAATTTGTTGAAATTATTTTATTGCATTGCATTGCCATTTATTTTGTCACTAGTTCTAGTTTTCTGTTGTTTTTATTTTTTATTTTTGTGTTTTGTACTGATGCTTTTCCAATTGTGTTCAGCACTGTATTTCAAATTCTGTAATTTTGCAACTGCTTAATTGATTTTTTTATACCCCTTTTTATCTCAAAGCATTATAATGCATTGAATTGTATATTGCCTTTTTAATTTTTTTTATGTTATTGTTTTTGTATTGATTTGCCATTTTATTTTATTTTATATTAAAAAATATACTATATTTTTTTTTTTGCTTTGCCAATATTTTACTGCATTAAATTGCAGATTCTGTTATTTTTATACCAGTACTATTTTTCTCTCAGTTTTTGTTTGTACTGATGCTTTGTTCTGATGCTGTTTGGCATTATATTTCAAATTCGATTATTTTGCAACTTTTTATTTATTGTTTTTTTTTATTGATTGATTGATTTTTATTTATTTATTTGTCATTTTATTTTGTTTTTATTTTATTTTATTTTATTTTATTTTATTTTATTTTATTTTATTTTATTTTATTTTATTTTATTTTATTTTATTATTTTATTTTATTTTATTTTATTTTATTTTATTTTATTTTATTTATGCTTTGCCAGTATTTTACTGCATTGAATTCCATTAGTTCCATGTTTTTATATGAAAATTCAGCTTTGGTCGCTGGAATAAATTACATTTTACAATATATTTGCATAGAAAACAGTAATTGTAACAATATTTCACAGTTTGTGCTGTATTTTTTTTTTTATCAAATAAACGTATGTATAATTTCAAATGAAATCAATGGTAAGCAGATGATACTTCTTTCCAAAACATTAAAAAAATTTATATACTACAAACTTTTAAATAACTGAATGTTTATCAGTATTCAGTAATAAGTAAAGAAAGCTCACAGAAACCTAGTGTACTTGCTACTAAGTGAAATAAATTCTGAATAATGTATTTGTTTTTTAGGCAGACTGGAAAATTCCCGGCAGCTGCCTAAATCCAGCCAAGCGGATTGGAAATGCCATTTTGTGCTTAATATAAATCAGTCGGTCAGTCGGTGGACTTACGGGCGGTCAGTGATGGAGATGCTGAAGAGAGAGGAGGCCGGGAATACAGAGAAACATCATTAACCGGATGATAAGCCTATTCCTCATCAAGATGGACAAAAAAAAACAACCAAAGACAGATTAAACTCCACTGTCCGGACAGCATGAGAGTGCTGCAATTGTGAGTTATAACATCAAAATTCAGAGATATAAACTCGCAATTCTGAGAAATATAAACCCTTAAAAAAGATATAAACTCCCAATCACAAGTTATAAAGTCAGAATTACAAGATATAAACTCGCAATCAGGAGATATAAAGTCAGAATTCCGAAATATAAACTCGCAATCAGGAGATATAAAGTCAGAATTACAAGATATAAACTCGCAATCAGGAGTTATAAAGTCAGAATTACAAGATATAAACTCGCAATCAGGAGTTATAAAGTCAGAATTCCAAAATATAAACTTGCAATCGCCAGTTAAAAAAAATCTGAATTCCGAAAAATAAACTCTGCAACTCTGCAAAATAAAATTGCAACTCTAAGAAATAAAGTCGCAATTGCTGCTGAAGAGAGAGGAGGCCAGGAATGCAGAGAAACATCATTAACTGGACGAGAAGCCCATTCCTCATCAAGATGGAGAAAAAGAGCAACCAAAGACGGAAGGAGATTGAACTCCGCTGTCCGGATGGCATGAGAGGCCACTGATGGCAGAGGAAGCTGAAGCGCCATCATTAAATCGACAGACCTCTAGTGACCCGCACACGCCGCCAGCTTTGAGGTTCTCTTTTGTTCGTATCGTCATGAACGGCTAATATTCGCTCTGACTCACAGGCTACATTCAATAAAACTCATTAGCACTCGCAGGAAACCAGAACACTCGGTTTTGTTCTATTTCTGCTCTGTTTTTCCTGTTGAGATGTGTTCGTGAATTGAATGCTAATCACTTTATTGGGAACTGTATGTGGAGGACTGTAGTTCCTTTGAAGCTGCGGAATTAGGCTGATCAATAGACAGACGAAAATGCCCAAATTGCAGCGGATCCCGACGCCGAGCTAATAAGAGCGTTCAGCTTAATTGATTTTGTTGATGTAATAGTGTGGCGTTCCCGAGGAGCTCAATCCAATCTCACGTTCCCATTCCAGCACAAACACGCCGAATGTTTCACTAAATAGGCCGAATGCATGGAAATAGAGAGTTTGTGCAAAACGCTGAGCCGAATGATTGACACTGAAGATTATTAATAACAGGTTTACCACTGAGAAGCTCCGACAAAACTGATGTGTTGAGGTGATGCACTCTGATGGATGTTTTACTTTATGAAGGATACCTGCATCAACTGTGTTTTATGGTTTAGTGAAGGTTTTATTTACAGACCACTAAATAACAGAAACAGTAAGAATGCAAACACCATCCAGAACACCATGGCAACCGCATCACATCACCCTGGCAACCACATGCAACACTCCAGCATGATACTGTTGAGTTTTGCACTGGTCAGCATCACTCACAGGTTGATATTTTGTCTTTGATGATTGTTTTAACTAAATAGTATTATTTTTTTCAGTCTGATATCATGGATTCATATGGAAGCCTGTTTCCGCCACTGAATATTAGATATTTATCTCACAATTGCAAGTTATAAACAGGATTGTGTGATATAAACTTGCAATTGCGAGTTATAAATTCACAATTTTATGATATCAATCAATTCTGTGAACATATCAGTCTTTTTTTTCTCCTCAGAACTGGACTTTATAACTCGCAATTGCAAGTTTATATCTCAGAATTCTGAGAAGTCATATAAACTTGCAAATGCAAGAAAAAAGTCAGAATTGTATTGTTATATAAACTCGCATTGCAAGTTATAAAGTCAGAATTCTGACTTTATGTTTCTTCTCAATACTCAAAAGTATTCAATTCTGATAAATGAAGTCAGAATCATGTGATATAAATTCGCTATTGCGAGTTATAAAGTCAAAATTGTGATATAAAAACAATTCTGGGAAATAAAGTCACAACTGAGTGATATAGACTTGCAATTCTGAGAAAAAAAGACAGAATTGTGTGATATAAAAACAATTTTGAGAAATAAAAGCACAGTTGAGTGATATAAACTCGCAATTCTGAGGAATGAAGTCAGAATTGTGTAATATAAACTCATGTTTTTGTGAATATATCAGTCTCTTTTTTTCTCAGAACTAAACTTTGTAACTTGCAAATGTGAGTTTATAAGAAAAAAGTCAGAATTGCAAGATACAAAGCAAAATGTGAGAAAAAATATCAGAATTGCGAAATGCAAATGTGAGAAAAATTGCAATTGTAAGTTTATATCCTGTAATTCTGGCTTTATAACTCGCAATTGTGCGTTTATATCTCACAGTTCTGAGAAAAAAAAAGTCAGAATTGCAAAATGCAAAGTTGCAATTGCGAGGAAAAAAGTCTAAATAGTGAGATATAAACTGGCAATTCTGAGAAATGAAGTCAGAATTGTGTGATGTAAACTCACATTTGCAAGTATGACCCAGTTTGGTGGTTTGTTAGGATAGGACAATATTTGGCTGAGATACAACTGTTTGAAAATCTGGAATCTGAGGGTGCAAAAAAAAAAAAAAAAAAATATATATATATATATATATATATATATATATATATATTGTGAAAATCTTCTTTAAAGTTGTCTAAAACAAGTTCTTAGCAATGCAAAATTACATTTTGATATATTTAATCTAGAAAAATTACAATACATCTTCAAGGAACATGATCTTTACTTAATATCCTAATGATATCCAATAATTTTGACTCATACAATGTATTTTTGGCTATTGCTACAAATATACCTGTGCTAATTAAGACTGGTTTTGTGCTCCAGGGTCACATATAATAAAAATCACTAGAGTAAATGTCACATTTATTTATTCATTAATTTATTCATTCACTCACTCCAGATGATGTTACACATTTATATAACACTACATAAAATCACGAGCGTAAAATATAAAGGTCAGTGTTGGAAGTGTTTGAAATCTCTCTGAATCATCAGTCTGTGATTCTGTCAATCAGACATCTGTCGTATCTGAGTCTTCACAGCCAGATGCTGCATTTTCATCCTGATGTTGTTCACTGTACTGAACTGCTGTGTGTTTCTCCACAGATCTACTCTGAAGAAAAGCAAATCTGCTGATGTGGAGGATTTCATCAGGTCTCCAGATTCTCCAGATAGACAGTGGTCCATGTGTTTAGTTAAGCGAACACTTCTGCTGCCCTTATTTGTAGTTCCATTATTATAATTCCATTATTCCATCTACAGGCATCAGTCTGCCAAAAAACACTGCAACAAATCAATAGAGCTGTCCAGAGACTCACTGCTTCACACACACACAGAATAACTAGAAGTAGGTGCCACAGCTTACATTCAATCATAAATGTCATTTATTAGATCATAAAACATTTTATTGGAAATAAACATGCACAAACAAGGGATATTATAGCAAACTAAAATGAAATAACAACTGAAATTAAATACTTTTAGTAAGTTTTATTTTTATTTAAAGTTTTATTTTTATTTTTATTTTTTATTTCAGTTAGTTACCAAGACAGCAATTCTAATTTAATGTAGTTAAACTTGATGCATGTTTTTTTATGTATATAAAACTTACAAAAATGACAAAAACACACAAAATGGAAGATATAAAAAACACCTAATTTCTAATTTTTTATACTCAAATAAACGCAAACACGCTTAACAACCAAAACCAAATTAGTTTGTTAAAGTTCTAAAATAACTCAAATTAAATAAAACATTTTTACAAATAAATTGTATTCATTAATTTCAGGAAATGTAACAAAATCTTGTTTGAACAGTATATCAGTAATACTTAAATAACATCAGCCAATCAGTGACACACTCGGACACACGCTCAGGTGATTGGCCTTAAAATAAATGTGTGTGATCCATCAAATGTCATTCAGATGTTTTTAAGTGTCCGAATACTTTCTGTTGATGGTGTTGGTTTGTCAGCAGGAGAATCACAGCGGTTCACTGAGAGTGATATTAAACGCTTATCATGCTGTGGATGGACCTGCAGCCTCATGTGCTTAAACACTATCACTGTGAGATCGTTAAGCTGAGCACTGCTCCTCTGACATCAGCAGCTCAATAATTAACCCTCTGCTTACTGTAATTAACTCTAATAACAGCCTGGAGAGAACCCATCCTGACACATTCAAACACACACACTGACAGCAGAAGCTGCGCTTACTGACCTGAGCGACAGTCATTGTCTCGATCAGGCCACACGATTTATAATGACAGCAACAGCAATATGACAAAATATATCAGAGTTTCACTCAAAAAAATAATTCGGTCTAAAAATACACTTTATGTAATTCAATTAAATGCTAATTTTCCATGTATTTGGATTACATAGTTTTAATATAAACATATTAATAAACTTAATGTGATTCATATGCATCAGTGATACGTGAATGAAACAGGTAAGGTTTATGTAATTATTCCCAGTGTTAAACAAGCACTGCTCAGTGTTCATGTGTTTCCACACTACAGAGTGTTCAAGTAGCATTGACACAGTGTTGGAGTTAAGGAGATCATTATGTGATGATTGATCATTAATGATGAACACCTGCTGAATCATCAATGGAAAGAGAAACACAAGAACTACAGCTGACTTCAACCACAGCCTTAGAGGAAATCAACTCAAATAAAACAATACATTAAACCTCTCAAGATCTGATTCAACAACTCCACAAACAGATTGACCAGCTTCACTCATTACTAACCAGATTGACTTCTGTCAGACTTCTAGAGAAGCTCTTATTGAGAACTAACAAACGTGTAGATGTTTTGTTTCATGTGAAATCACCATCAATGAGAGCAGGGTTTCCTTTGGTTGGGCTCTTGACCCGTCACATGCTAGGTTTAATGTTGTGCTGATAGCTCTTGTTGTACTTAAATCAAACATGTTGAGCTTGGCCAACAAAGTATAAAAAAAAAGTAGGGGGATCTGTTAGTGTGTCAATTTTTATGAACTTTATTTGTTGCATAAATGGATGTTGTGTTACTTTAATATTAGGCCTACTTACAGCTTTACATTTATGTGTTGTATAAAACATATTAGTTGAATCATTTTATCATACTTTGTGTGCTAAAAGTTTTCATCTGTTTCTTTCTGAAGACCACAGACATGATGAATCAGCATATGAATCTCAACAATGGTGATAATCAACAAAATGTTCAGATACATCTCTGAACATCTTAAAACAAGCTATTAAAAAGTCTCAACAAAAAAGGAAGCATAAAAACAATTATTAAGAATAAAATAAAAATAATCTGACAATTCCACTGCATTGTTTATTCATGTTGCAATGCATGCTGGGATACATGGGAGGGTCTTTTACCAAACTTGTACCCAGCATGCATTGCAACATGACACATATTGTTGACCGTCACCATTGTTGAGATTCATATACAGATTCTTGATGTTTTTGGATTTGAAGGTGATACAGATGAAAACTTTTTGAGCACAAAATGAAATACAAAGTATTTAATCTTCGTGACTTATGAAAAACAGTTACTTGTGAAGCTAGAGAGACTGCTATAATAATGCAACACCCATCAAATCAGGACTTTGAAAGAATCTGGAGGATTGACTAACTTTTTTTTCTTCTTTGACTTTGGTGGCTAAGCGTCACGTGTTTTATATTTACACAATTAAAGCTACCACCACTGACACCAGCATGTGACGGGTCAAGATCCCAACCAAAGGAAACCCTGCTCTCATTGATGGTGATTTCACATGAAACAAAACATCTACACGTTTGTTACTTCTCAATAAGAGCTTCTCTAGAAGTCTGACAGAAGTCAATCTGGTTAGTAATGAGTGAAGCTGGTCAATCTGTTTGTGGAGTTGTTGAATCAGATCTTGAGAGGTTTAATGTATTGTTTTATTTGAGTTGATTTCCTCTAAGGCTGTGGTTGAAGTCAGCTGTAGTTCTTGTGTTTCTCTTTCCATTGATGATTCAGCAGGTGTTCATCATTAATGATCAATCATCACATAATGATCTCCTTAACTCCAACACTGTGTCAATGCTACTTGAACACTCTGTAGTGTGGAAACACATGAACACTGAGCAGTGCTTGTTTAACACTGGGAATAATTACATAAACCTTACCTGTTTCATTCACGTATCACTGATGCATATGAATCACATTAAGTTTATTAATATGTTTATATTAAAACTATGTAATCCAAATACATGGAAAATTAGCATTTAATTGAATTACATAAAGTTTATTTTTAGACCGAATTATTTTTTTGAGTGTACTATTGCAAAAGTTAAACATGAAGAAAATATAAGTAGTGCTTAGCAGTTGCTGTGCTCTTCTTATGGTTGCTAGACTGTTGCCAGGCAGGTGTTAGGATGCAAGTGTGGTGCTATGGTGTTGCTATGTGGTTGCTAGAAAGTTGCAAGTTTTTTTCTGGGGGTTACTAGTTTGTTGTTAGGGTGTTCTGGGTGATTACAAAAGTGTTGCTTTGGTGTTGTGGTTGGTTACTAGGGCATTGCTATGGTATTCTGGGGTTGCTAGTTTGTTACTATGTGTTCTGGGTGATTACAAGGGTGTTATGGTGTTATGAGTGGTTGCTAGGCAATTGATAGTATTCTGGGTGGTTGCTAGGCAGTTGCTATGGTGTTTGGAGTAGTTACTAGTTTGTTAGGGTGTTCTGGGTGATTACAAGGGTGTTGCTATGATGTTGTGGTTGGTTGCTAGGGTGTTGCTATGGTATTTTGGGGGTTACTAGTGTGTTGTTATTTGTTCTTGGTGATTACAAGGATGTTATGGTGTTATGAGTAGTTGTTATGGTGTTGCTAGAAAGTTGCAAGGTTGTTATGGGAAGTCACTAGTTTGTTGTTAGGGTGTTCTGGGTGATTACAAAGGTGTTGCTAGAGTGTAGCTATGTGTTCTGGGTGATTACAAGGGTGTTATGGTGTTATGAGTGATTGCTAGGCAGTTGCTAGGGTGTTCAGGGTGGTTGCTAGTTTGTAACTATGTGTTCTGGGTAATTAAAATGGTGTTATGAGTGGTTGTTGTACCTTGCTGTGTGGTTGCTAGGGCGTTGCTATGGTATTCTCAGTGGTTGCTAGGCAGTTGCTATGGTATTCTGGGAGTTGCTATGTGTTCTAGGTGATTGCAATGGTGTCATGGTGTTATGAGTGGTTGATTGGGTGTTGCTGTGGTATTCTGAGTGGTTGCTAGGCAGTTGCTATGGTGTTCAGGGTGGTTGCTAGTTTGATGTTAGGGTGTTGTGGGTGGTTGCTATGGTGTACAATGGTGTTATGAGTGGTTGTTGGACCTTGCTATGTGATTGCTAGGCAGTTCCTAGGGTGTATTAGATGGTTGCTTGGCAGTTTCTAGGATGTTCTGGGTAGTTTTTTAGGTTGGTGTTATGTGGTTTCTAGGCAGTTGCTATGATATTCTAAGTGATTACATGGGTGTAGCTAGGAAGTTGTTATGATGTTGTGGGCGGTATTTAGTACAGTGATGTGTGGTTCGTATATGGTACGGTATTCTGGTATTCTGAGTGGTTGCTAGGTCATTACTAGACCGTTGCTAGGTTGTTCTGGGTGGTTCTCATTTTCTCTATACAGCACTTTGATATACCTAGGTAGTTTTGAACGTTTTTCTTGGTTATTTTTAGTGCAAGTCGAGTTGTTAGACAGTTGCTAGGGTGTTTAATATATAATTAAACCTATTAATAGTGATGATTACAAAAACAATTTCGCCAAGCAACATGGCAACATTTAAAGCAATATGTGGTGTGAAATCTGTATCTCTTCTGAACCCTTTGTATAAGTCTTATTTCGCCACCAAACCACTGATAATTATGCACTGGAATCTGTGATCACACCAAATAATAATTGAATGAGTTTCTGCGCTCTCAGAGTTTCATCAGCATCTCCATGGAGATGTTCTTCAGCGAGTCGCCCCTTCTTAACAAGATGAAAGAATTTGTGATTTGGGCTTTTGATTTGTGCATGAGAGCTGAGAATAACCTGTGAACTGTGAATGTGTAAGAGAGCGCTGGAGTTCAGAGGGGTTCTTTTGTATGACAACCAATCAGTCTGGTTTTTTTTTTTTATGTAATCAATCATTAGTACCATTTACCAGGGCAAATATCATTATTACTAGTGCTTAAAATGATCTGAGATCAACTACAAGCGCAAACAATGTTGTGGTTTGCAGTGCAGTACTTGCTGCTATGACTCTTCTGATTTGTGGGTGGTTGCTAGGGTGTTGCTATGTAGTCGTTAAGGTGTTCTGAGTGTTGCTATGTGGTTGCTAAGGTGTACTGAGTGTTGCTATGCAGTTGCTAAGGTGTTGTGAGTGGTATGTGGTTGCTAAGGTGTTCTGAGTGTTGCTATGTAGTTGCTAAGGTGTTGTGAGTGTTGCTGTGTGGTTTTTAATGTAACTATGTGATGTAACTTTTCAGTTCTTAAGGTGTTTTAAGTGTTGCTATGTGTTTGTTAAGGTGTTCTGGTTGTAGCTATGCAGTTGCAAACGTTTTCTGAGTGTTGCTATGTAGTTGCTAAGGTGTTTTGAGTGTTGCCATTTGGTGTTACTTTGCTGTTCTTAAGGTGTTTTGAGTTTTCCTGTGTGGTTGCTAAGCTGTTCTGTGTGTTGCAGTTCTATCGCTAAGGTGTTCTGAGTGTTGCTGTTCTGTTGCTAAGGTGTTTTGAGTGTTGCTGTTCTATTGCTAAGGTGTTCTGAGTGTTGCTGTTCTGTCGTTAATCTGTTCTGAGTGTTGGTATGTGGTGTTGCTTTGCAGTTTTTAAGGTGTCCTGAGTGTTGCTATGTGGTGATGCTTTGCGGTTTTTAAGGTGTTCTGAGTGTTGCTGTGTGGTTGCTTATGTGTTTTGAGTGTTGCTGTACAGTCGCTAAGTTGTTTTAAATATTGCTGTATGGTCGCTAAGGTGTTCTGAGTGTTGTTGTTCTGTCACTAAGGCGTTTTAAATATTGCTGTTCTCTCACTAAGGTGTTCTGAATGTTGCTATTCTGTCGCTAAGGTGTTCTAAATGTTGCTGTGTGGTTGCTAATGTGTTCTGAGTGTTGCTGTACAGTCGCTAATGTGTTCTGAGTGTTGCTGTTCTGTTGCTAAGGTGTTCTGAATGTTGCTGTTCTGTCGCTAAGGTGTTCTGAGTGTTGCTCTTCTGTCGCTAAGGTTTTCTGAGTGTTGCTATTCCATCGCTAAGGTGTTCTGAGTGTTGCTATTCTGTCGCTAAGGTGTTTTGAATGTTGCTATTCTGTCGCTAAGGTGTTTTGAGTGTTGCTATTCCATCGCTAAGGTGTTCTGAGTGTTGCTGTTCTGTCGCTAAGGTGTTCTGAATGTTGCTATTCTGTCGCTAAGGTGTTTTGAGTGTTGCTATTCCATCACTAAGGTGTTCTGAGTGTTGCTGTTCTGTCGTTAAGGTGTTCTGAGTGTTGGTATGTGGTGATGCTTTACAGTTTTTAAGGTGTTCTGAGTGTTGCTGTGTGGTTGCTAATGTGTTTTGAGTGTTGCTGTTCAGTCGCTAAGTTGTTTTAAATGTTGCTGTATGGTCGCTAAGGTGTTCTGAGTGTTGTTGTTCTGTCACTAAGGTGTTTTAAATATTGCTGTTCTGTCACTAAGGTGTTCTGAGTGTTGCTGTTCTGTCACTAAGGTGTTCTGAGTGTTGCTGTTCTGTCGCTAAGGTGTTCTGAATGTTGCTATTCTGTCGCTAAGGTGTTTTGAGTGTTGCTATTCCATCGCTAAGGTGTTTTGAGT
This sequence comes from Garra rufa, assembly GCF_049309525.1. NCBI lineage: Eukaryota > Metazoa > Chordata > Actinopteri > Cypriniformes > Cyprinidae > Garra > Garra rufa. Next base: position 54,040,534 of record NC_133366.1, read on the forward strand.
GTTGCTGTTCTGTCACTAAGGTGTTTTAAATATTGCTGTTCTGTCACTAAGGTGTTCTGAGTGTTGCTGTTCTGTCACTAAGGTGTTCTGAGTGTTGTTGTTCTGTCGCTAAGGTGTTTTGAGTGTTGCTATTCCATCGTTAAGGTGTTCTGAGTGTTGGTATGTGGTGATGCTTTACAGTTTTTAAGGTGTTCTGAGTGTTGCTGTGTGGTTGCTAATGTGTTTTGAGTGTTGCTGTTCAGTCGCTAAGTTGTTTTAAATGTTGCTGTATGGTCGCTAAGGTGTTCTGAGTGTTGTTGTTCTGTCACTAAGGTGTTTTAAATATTGCTGTTCTGTCACTAAGGTGTTCTGAGTGTTGCTGTTCTGTCATTAAGGTGTTATGAGTGTTGCTGTTCTGTCGCTAAGGTGTTCTGAATGTTGCTATTCTGTCGCTAAGGTGTTTTGAGTGTTGCTATTCCGTCGCTAAGGTGTTTTGAGTGTTGCTATTCCATCGCTAAGGTGTTCTGAGTGTTGCTGTTCTGTCGTTAAGGTGTTCTGAGTGTTGGTATGTGGTGATGCTTTACAGTTTTTAAGGTGTTCTGAGTGTTGCTGTGTGGTTGCTAATGTGTTTTGAGTGTTGCTGTTCAGTCGCTAAGTTGTTTTAAATGTTGCTGTATGGTCGCTAAGGTGTTCTGAGTGTTGTTGTTCTGTCACTAAGGTGTTTTAAATATTGCTGTTCTGTCACTAAGGTGTTCTGAGTGTTGCTGTTCTGTCATTAAGGTGTTCTGAGTGTTGCTGTTCTGTCGCTAAGGTGTTCTGAATGTTGCTATTCTGTCGCTAAGGTGTTTTGAGTGTTGCTATTCCATCGCTAAGGTGTTCTGAGTGTTGCTGTTCTGTCGTTAAGGTGTTCTGAGTGTTGGTATGTGGTGATGCTTTACAGTTTTTAAGGTGTTCTGAGTGTTGCTGTGTGGTTGCTAATGTGTTTTGAGTGTTGTTGTTCAGTCCCTAAGTTGTTTTAAATGTTGCTGTATGGTCGCTAAGGTGTTCTGAGTGTTGTTGTTCTGTCACTAAGGTGTTTTAAATATTGCTGTTCTGTCACTAAGGTGTTCTGAGTGTTGCTGTTCTGTCGCTAAGGTGTTCTAAATGTTGCTGTGTGGTTGCTAAGTTGTTTTAAATGTTGTTGTACAGTCGCTAAGGTGTTCTGAGTGTTGCTGTTCTGTTGCTAAGGTGTTCTGAATGTTGCTGTTCTGTCGCTAAGGTGTTCTGAGTGTTGCTGTTCTGTTGCTAAGGTGTTCTGAATGTTGCTGTTCTGTCGCTAAGGTGTTCTGAATGTTGCTGTTCTGTCGCTAAGGTGTTCTGAGTTTTTCAGTGCAGTTGCCAACAAGCAAAAGTAAGCATCAGCAGCACTCTACACTGGTGATAAACCAATATTTTTGAGTATGTAAGGATCTTCAGTGTCTGATTCTCCTCAAGCGACCATCAGTAGATGTTTGTTTCTTCTCAGACTGACTCTATCATATAAATCCCATCATGCACTTCAGCCTGTAGCATTTTTCTGTGTTGTGTGGGGAATCTGTACATTGTCTCTGTGATGTCCATCTGTCCTGTTTATGTCTCTCAGTCAAAGCTGAGCAGATGTGTTTTGAGTTTTGTGTCAATGTTGAACTAAATCCACTCACACTGGAAAATAAAAGATTATATCATTATATTTTTAAGATTTTATCTATTCAAATTATTATTTTTTTAATTGTATTAACTAATAATAATAAATAATAGTTCACAATTTTACTGTTTTTGCTTTATTTGGATCAAATGCAGCATAAGCAAACACTTCTTTAAAAAAAATGTAATGTAAAAATCCTAAAACACATGTTGTATTATATATTTAAAACAGTGATTTATTTGTGCTGTTTATTTATTTTTTGACATACCCCTTTCAAACTTCTGCTGGCTTTGTGTGTGAAAGTGTTCAAACTTTATGTGCTGAGGATTCCATTAGAATTGCATGTGACTTTGACAGACGTGTTCTTGTTGGAAGGGCATGTGTTCTGTCATGATTTACTGGAGCTGTGTGCTATTAGTCGGGTCACTGAAGGGCTTAATAAACATTCACAGAATCCGCTAGTAGACGACCATTCGCTGTATATGTCTAAGAAACGAGATCATGTGGAATATGCACCTCAATTCATGTGGTGACACTGATAACAGGACTGTTGACAAATACTGTAAAAGTATTCCACATAACAGTTTATTAACAGTTAATAGTGATTCATAATTTTGGATTTGAACCTAAACATGTATTAAACATCTTCATAAATAAACAATTAGAACATATATGAACAATATATGAATATAATAATTTCCTATTTTATGTCAAAGCAAAAACCTTACACATTTTAATAAATGTAGTAGTTTTCTTTTACGATTATGGGTCAATGACATTAGCCTAAATTCTCTGTCCGATTATTTTTTTTTAGTTGCCAAAAAGATGCTATATATAAGAAGTACCACTCCCATGTATGTACTCACTTTGACTTTTTGAAAAACTTTGTTGTTTGTAATATTTTTGTTATTCAAAGTGTCAAAATATCATGTGGTGTGACTGTCTGGACATGATTTCTGTTTTGGAAACATCTTTAAAATTACCCCAAATTAATTCAGATTAATTTGTATGCAATTTGGGTCATTTTAGATTATTTATGTTATGTTATATGACAAACAATGCAAAAAAAAAATCATTTAGAGCATGCAATTTTAGTTAGGTAATTATGCATTTATTAGCAATTTATTATTTATTTAATAATAACTACATGACAAACAACAAAATGTCACACCACATGACATTTTTAACGCTACAGACAATTCATCTAGATGAAAAAACATCAAAATCACTTAATTTAAAATTGTAATATGAATTCTTAATGTTTAAACAATTACAAAAGATATTAAAATTTTTGTATTTTAAAATTGGCCTGGCGAAAAACTTTATAAATCAATAACCCGTATTTAGTTAAAAATCAGGATAGCTGACTTCAACAGAGAATTAAAGTCTGTAATCTGTATGTTAATATATTTTGATTAAAGATTATGATCACACACACATATGAAAACTTTTATAGGTCATGTTTTGGAACATTTAATAATTATGCAAAGTATTCTAATATATTTACATAACCTGATTTGTTCTGCAAAGAGCTGATGTGCTTAATTTGGTCTCATGAGATTTATTTTCAATCTCCTCTCAGCGCAGAACTTAGTTTATCTGTGAGGAAGTTCTGAAAAGAATTAAAATATAACCAAGCACAGAAGAGAGAAGAGTTTGCCTTATCACTGCCAATTTAACTTTTGGTTGGGACCCATTTCAGAGATGCAATTTCAGATCAGAACGATTCGCCGATTGACTTTCTAAGTTTAAATCCTTCGCATTTGTAACACTAAATATAACTGCAGTCAGCTGAGAAATAAATCTAGAGAAGGGAGGAAGTTAGAAATGCTCCATGTGTCTCCGCTACTGATAGTCAAGGTTAAACTATCTTCAGCAAAATCTCATCCACTTGCTGAGTCACCATGGAAACTAGTGTGTTACCTCATGAGAGCTAACCAGAGCATGCTGGGAATGTTGACGCTGATGCTCTGTCCACTTGACCAGTTGTATTAAAGTTGCATGTGTTGCAGTGTACAGCGTTTGCGAATGAGTCTTTAAAGCACGTCTTGTTGAATAGAGGTGTGCTTCTTAAAACTAAATGTCAGGCCATCCAAGATGTAGATGAGTTTTGTTTCTTCATCAGATTTGGAGAAACACATCATTCTATCACTTGCTTACCAATGGATCCTCTGCAGTGAATGGGTGCCGTCAGAATGAGAGTCCAAACAGCTGATAAAAACATTACAAAAATCCACAAGTAACCCACACCACTCCAGTTCATCAGTTAACATCTTGAGAAGACAAAAGCTGAAACAAATCCATCGGCACCCATTCACTGCAGAGGATCCATTGGTGAGACAGTGATGTAATGCTACATTTCTCCAAATCTGATGAATTTTTAGGCTGTTTTAAATCAAAATTTTAACTAAAATCCAAGTCCATAATCCACAACAACACATTTTTTGCTCTAGTGAAAAAATCCATCTTCGGATGACTTTCACGTCAAATTGCAGCAACATATTTGTTTAGAGCTGTTTTGGACTGTTTGGCTTGTAAACAGTGCTTGATCTGTGCAGATTTCTCTCCTGATTCAGACCGGAACACATTTTTCACCAAAAGAAGCGTTATTACGAATTATAGACTCATATTTTAGTTAATATTTTGATTTAAAACAGCCTAAAATTCATCAGTCTGCAGCGAATGGGTGCCGTCAGAATGAAAGTCCAAACAGATGATAAAAACATTACAATAATCCACAAGTAATCCAAACCACTCCAGTCCATTAACATTTTAAGAAGACAAAAGCTGAAACAAATCCATCATTAATGCGTTTTTAACTAAATTATGAGTCCAAAAGTGGTCTGGTCTGAATCAGGAGAGAAATCTGCACAGATCAAGTACCATTTACAAGGCTTTCAAGACTTAACTGATGGACTGGAGTGGACTACTTGTGGATTATTGTGATGTTTTTATCAGATGTTTGGACTCTCATTCTGACGGCACCCATTCACTGCAGAGGATCCATTGGTGAGACAGTGATGGAATGATATATTTCTCCAAATCTGATGAAGGTCTGAGGATGAGCACATTTTTTTGCAGATTTTTAGGCAAATTTTGAACTGAGTCTATAATCCATAATAACGATTCCTCCAGTGAAAAAAAAGTGGTCTGGTCTGAATCAGGAGAGAAATCTGCACAGATCAAGCACTGTTTACAAGCCAAAACAGTCCAAAAGACTGTTCAGAACAAATATGTGGCTGGAATTTCATGTGAGAGACAACAGAAGATTGACTTTTTCACTGGAGGAAGCGTTATTATGGATTTATGGAGTTATTAAATGTTAAAAAAGTCTTAATGATGGATTTGTTTCAGCTTTTGTTTTTCATCTTGTCAAGATGTTAACTGATGGACTGGAGTGGTGTGGGTTACTTGTGGATTATTGTGATGTTTTTATCACCTGTTTGGACTCTCATTCTGACGGCACCCATTCACTGCAGAGGATAATTTTTAGGCTGAATTTCAATTAAAATACAAGTCTATAATCCATAATAACGCTTCCTCCAGTGAAAAAAAGTTGTCTGGTCTGAATCAGGACAGATATATTTGCACAGATCAAGCACAAGCCAAAACAGCTCTAAACAAATATGTGGCTAGAATTTAATGTGAGAGACAACAGAAGATGGACTTATTATGTGTAATTACGAATTATTGACTCATATCTTAATGATGGATGTGTTTCAGTTTTTGTCTTCTCAAAATGTTAATTCATGGACGAAAGTGGATTACTTATGAATTATTGTGATGATCCATTGGAGAGACAATGATGGAATTATGTATTTCTCCAAATCTGATGAAGAAACAAACTCCTCCTAATCTTGGATGGTCTGAGGGTGAGCACATTTTCAGCTAATTTCATTTTAGGCTTAAGTATTCCTGCTACTCACATTTTGTTCAAAATGCATGTGTAAGAGACTAGTTTTTGGTGCTGCAAACACTGACTAGCAAGACTTTGCTTTCAGTTTATGTGGAGCAGACAGTACTTTTTTCTTCATGTTGGCTGAAAGTCCAGTGAATATTACAGTGTGTACAGCAGTATGAAAGGATTACGTTATGTTTACATCTCTGCATTTATTTCTTTCCATTTTTGCCTCGCTTGGCACGCTGGAAGACGACTGATTTCTCCGAAGAATTTTCTGGGCTGAACATCTGGTCTTTGATGTTGTTGGGTGAACACGGCTCCACTGAGAGATGACGAGCAGTCGCCGCAATCCAGGGCAAAAGAACGCCTGCTTTCATCTCCTCCATGCGTGAATTTTTGCAATTTTCCTCCAGTATGCCGCCGTGGCTGCAGTGTGTATTTCAAACCCTGCCGCTTATTTCTGACTGTGAGGCCGTTTACTGTGGTACACTCTGGTAAAGCTCAGCGCCGGGGCGCTTCTGGATGTAGCGAGAAGAATATAGGAGAAAATGGATTTGACATTTCTTCTTACAAACATCCAAATATGTCCAGCTGCAAAGATTGTGGCACAAATGTGAACCTGGACCACAAAACCAGTCTTAAGTAGCACAGGTCTATTTGTAGCAATAGCCAAAAATACATTGTATGGGTCAAAATTATACATTTTTCTTTTATGCCAAAAATCATTAGGATATTAAGTAAAGATCATGTTACATGAAGATATTTTGTAAATTTCCTTCCGTAAATGTATCAAAACGTAATTTTTCATTAGTAATATGCATTGCTGAGAACTTCATTTGGACAACTTTAAAGGTGATTTTCTCAATATCCATGGTACTTTCATGTCATTCTAAACCTGTATGACTTTTACAATGTTAAGGGAACATTCATTGTATCATTTTGGAAACATATGGAAATGTTACTTTTGAATGTTCTCTGAATGTTCTGAAACAAGTATTTTTTTTTTTAATTCTAACATTTAACATTAAAACATTTAAAAAAGTAACATTTAAAAAAAATTTAGAAGAAAAAAGTCGCAAGAATGACATTTAAATAATGTTTCTGAATGTAACATTTTATAACAATTTTTAAATTCATTATTTTGCAACAATTTTTAAATTTAACATTTTGTAACATTTTTTTCTGGAACATTATTAAAATGTAACATTTTGTAACTCTTTTTAAACGTAATAATTTTTTCTGGAATGTTATTAAAGACCAGATGACTTTGATCATACATTTTAATAAAGTGTCTGGGAAGTTATTAAAATGTAACATCTTGTAACAAATGTAACATTTTTAAATGTAACATTTTCTAGCATTGTTTCTGGAAGGTTATTAAAATGTAACATTTTGTAACAATTTTAAATGTATCATTTTGTAGTAACTTACTAACATTACTAAAGACCAGACAACTTTGACCATATATTTTAATAACGTTTCTGGAACATTTGCTAATGACTTTGACAGTATCTTGCCAGAACATTCTGAAAATGTTCCCTGGCTTATGCAAATCTAATATATGTTTATACAATGTAATATATGTTCATATTTAAAATGTACATATGTGAAATACATTGTCATAGTCCAGTTTCATCTTCTGCAATGTTTTACAGTAAGAATGATTGTAGAAATATTTATATTTTTATGAATCAGCACTTTGAAATTGCTGCAATTGCAGAGGACACACTTTCAAAAGGTAAATTAATTTATGAATAAAATTGAACTTATTTATTTATTTATTTTTTTAGTGGCAGTTTAATTATCATTTAAGTGCAAAAAAAATATGGTAGGTAGGCAAGTTGAATAACTATGTTATATATACTTACACTGAACATAAATCAAGTTTATTACACATTTCCTACTGTACCTTCTGAGTTCTATATGGGTTTATAAAATGTGTATTCAAAAGATGTGTGCATGCAACATACGTACTTAAAAACTATGTTGTGCAGTCATATTTAGTACTTAATAATACAATCTAAACATTATTTTTCTTTTTCCTATGTCTCACAGGTCATCTGCTCCCAGAGCGGCCAAGTGCGTATGTTTCTTAAACACTCTTACATAAGAAGTGCTATTGTTACGAAATAGGTGTTTTAATATCCATTATGGTTGTTAAATCAATTTGCGGTAAGAGTATGATTGAGTCCGACCCCTGGCGTCTGTAATAGGTCAATGACGGGGGGCCGCGCAGACGGAGGCCGTCACGAGGACCATCGCTCACCCACCTGGGCCGCGTCTTATCAGTCACGCCGTGGACCTCCTGCTAGTGCCCGAATGGAGAAACATCCATTTCTGCTCAAAGGTTAATAGTCTTTTGTCACGTCCTGACAGCCTGTTGCGCTTTAGTAATTTCCCACGCGTCCTCTCTTTTGGAAAATGGCAGGTCAAGGACAAAAGTGGATGGTGACAAAGAGTCAGCGAGTGAACGGGTCATTTTTCACCGCAGGAGGTGTGAGTTGCACAAAGGTTGAAATTGGCCTGCCACTTATCCGCAGGGACCGATGGGAGGAGACCAGAGTGAGACGAACCCTAGTGAGATGCCTACAGAGGCGGATCCCTACGAAGGCAATGAAACCTTGCGAGTCAACTGGAGTGACTGACCTGATTTGAGAAAACCATAGAAATCTTAGGTAAAATTGTCCATTTGTAATTAGATTTTAGAGTTGAAATATTGACATTCTAATGCAAGACTCTATCTAATTGTAACATTTAACATTTAAAAAAGTAAAAAAAAAAAAAGTAAAAAAAAAAAAAAAAACATTTTAGAAGAAAAAAAATTTAAAAACATTATTAAAACCCGATAACTTTGATCATACAATTTTTATAACGTTTCTGGAACGTTATTTAAATGTAACATTATGTATCAATTTTTTACATTTTGTAACAATTTTTCTGGAACGTTAGTAAAATGTAACATTTTGTAACAATTTTTCTGGAATGAAACCTCGCAAGTGAACTGAAGTGACTGACCTGATTTGAAAAAAAAAAAAAAAAAAATAGAATAAAAACACAAAAATATTAGGTAAAATTGTCCATTTGTAATTAGATTTTAGAGTTGAAATATTAACGTTTTAATGCAAGACTCTAATTGTAAAATTTAACATTTAAAAAAGTTTAAAAAAAAACATTTTAGAAGAAGAAAAAATGCAAGAATGACATTTAAATAACGTGCTAGCAATTTAAAAACATTATTAAAACCCGATAAATTTGATCATACAATTTTATAACGTTTCTGGAACGTTATTTAAATGTAACATTTTGTAACAATTTTTCTGGAACGTTAGTAAAATGTAACATTTTGTAACAATTTTTCTGGAATGAAACCTTGCAAGTGAACTGAAGTGACTGACCTGATTTGAAAAAAATAAAAACACAAAAATATTAGGTAAAATTGTCCATTTGTAATTAGATTTTAGTCTTGAAATATCAACATCTTATTGCAAGACTCTATAGCCAAAAACATTTTTAATGCATCAATTTTGACATTTTGGGCTTTTTGAGTTTTCATCAAGTGTTGATTGTGACTAGTGGAAAGAAAACTTCTAAAATACACTCTTAAGTGTTTATTTACTTAGCTGTTTTATTCCTTTCTATATTCTGAAGGTTTTTACAGAGGAAGTTGTTCAGGTCCACATCAAAAGAAATTTACAAAAGCGATTTCATGTTTATTTAGGAAGCACTTTAAATGCGAGTAAAGTGTCTGCTTTTAAGGTTTTGAAAAAGTTTTGAAGAATAAAATGTAAAAATTTGGTTGAAATGCTCATTCTGCTCATTCTGACTTGTGCATATTAAAATACATCCAAGAATAAGGCAGATATTACATACATTACAGATATCTCAATGCAAGACTCTATAGACAAAAACATTTTTAATGCATCAGTTTTCATCAAGTGTTGATTGTGACTAGTGGAAAGAAAACTTCTAAAATACACTCTTACGTGTTTATTTACTTAGCTGTTTTATTCCTTTCTATATTCTGAAGGTTTTTACAAAGGGATTTGTTCAGGTCCACGTCAAAAGAAATTTACAAAAGCGATTTCATGTTTATTTAGGAAGCACTTTAAATGTAATATCTACTTTTAAGGTTTCAAATAAGTTTTTGGAGAATAATGATAGTAGCAATAGGGGACACCACCTGTCATAATTTGATTGATGGCTTTGACCTTTTGACCTTCCCCCTCCCCCACGCCCCTCCCCCTCCCTTTCCCACGGTGCCCACCCACGTGTTTGACCCCTCGTTGACCTAGTGAACTCTACTGACCTTGTTTTGATGGATTGAGCAGGTGCGATGTCAACGGCTGACAGGTTTATGGGTTGTTGAGAGGATTAACGACAGGGTTTAACAGGTGCGGGATGAACTTCTGACAGGTTTATGGTTGTTGCATCAAATTTACGAGATTCATACCCAGGTGCGGGATTAACTCCTGACGGGTTTATGGGTTTTTGCGGGACCATCCGGTGTTTGGTTGTCATCCCGGTAGAGAAATACAGCAGCTGTGCGTGACCGTCCGGTGTTTGTTGAGGAATGAAGGTTTGTAGAATGTTTCGGCGATTTTACGGTCTAGCCCCCACGTCCGTGTTGTAGGGCATGGGTATCAGATTGCGTTCAGCATAGATAAATAGGGCTTCCCCATCATATCTGCGGAGCATCAGAGCTGTGAAATACATAGACATGGATGCGATACACAAAACTCCTGAGAGGGAATGGGACAAAGATTCTATGGAAGATCTGATTAGGGCACCGAGAAAACCGTACAGCAACAGTTTTAAAATGAGAGAATTTATAAAAGGATAAATATATACACTTTTAAATAATAAAATGATAATACTAATAATAATGCATTTTCTAACATTTGAATCATTAAATCCCTTACGTTTTTACAGTCTAGGGTGAAAAATAAAAGTCAGCGTGCGTGTGTCTGTTTGCCCTCTTTGCTCTCATTCACTCCTTGCAGGTCTGCCCGTGAGTGCTTCATGAGCTAACGTTACACAGTGTTATATGAACATCTCATGTAAAAGTGACCATACATGTAATGGTTGTATATAAATTACCTTTTCAACAATATATTAGTTGCTATAAAAAAATAATAGGAGACAAATAGACACAGCAGTTATGAGTACGTCTTAGTTTGAGAGGACCTGATACCATTTTTGCAGAGGATCCAAATTATTTCTCACAGTAGCTACATCTGTTTTTAAAAAATCTAGATTGGCATACTACGTGAGCATTTGGCGTTTTCCCAGTGAATTGATCGGTGATTCATCAAGAATATGACTCAGTCACTAATCCCCTGTCAACCCTATGGCAACCGTTCTCAGGATCTCTTTAAACATATGCGAGTACACATGTTCAGAAGCCGGAAAAACACATTCTTTATTCAGATGTTTATCTTTTCCATGAATGTTAGTTGTTGTTGTTGCGAGGATTGAAAAATAAAAATAAATAAAACTATAAAAACGTTTAATAATGTTTCAGTCCCTATCACACTGTATGAAAAAGTGACCATACATGTGATGGGTGTATATAAAATACTTGTTCAACAATATATATTAGTTGCTATAAAAAATATTTATTATTGAAAAGTCTCTATTATCACAACAGTTACGAGTCCATAACCGTACGATGAAATATATTAACAAAGTCTTTAATGTTTTAAAAACATAAATGATAACACTCGGGCTCAACAGTGTAACACAATCATGTACACAAACACACATTCAGTCCTCCAAGTCGTATTCTCTTCTATAAATAAGAAATGAATATAAACGATGTGATCACACATGATATTAAATCAAAGAATAACATTTACACTAGTTTTTAGGTAGTAGTAAATATTGTAATGGGGAGCCAACAACGTCAAAATAAGTAAAGGGAAAAATGTATTTTAACAGACCAAAACATATGGATTATGCCTGGACATGCCTGGGCATGTCAGAGGACCTGGACATGCATGGACATGTCAATTTGAAACCGTATCAACCCTTAACCTACCCAATCACAGTAAACTTTCTCTATTTCTATATTTTTTTTATAAACATTATTTACTATATTTTTATAAAGCTTTTGTACTCTACAAAGTGAACACCTACCCGTCACACAAAAAGTTCAACACACTTCCATTTGTAATAAAATATTTTAAGTCATTTAAATTATTATAGTAGGACTCAAGACATTTCATCATAAATCACATTTACGTTGTTGTATCAATGTAATATTCAAATGTTTATACAAATTTGTGATCTGATAAGTCCTATAAACATTTCAACCTAAAAAGTGACTTAAGCACAAACACTCACACAAACAAACATGAAAAATAAAACACAAAAAGCAAACACAAAACACAAACAAACATGCAAACTAAAAACTAAAAAGCAAACACGACACAAACTCAAACACAAAACACAAGCAAAAGACAAATTAAAAACATGTAAAACAATATTGTCACTAAAATTTTAAACAAGTATTTTGTTTTCTCAATACGCAAACATGTACGATCACGCTTGCGTGCGTATTATTGTAGCGCAATTTGTGCGGAATACATTATAATCATAACCATAAATACGTTTTAAGGTACTGGAAACACACAAATGTCAGGGCAGGACAAAACATCAGCAGCGGCTGCAAACCCCCTCAGACACCATGAGGGTTAAAAAAGATGGTAATATATATATATATTATTATTAAGGCATCAAAGTAACAAACATGTCACTACATCGAAACAAATCATTCATCGTACATCTTAAACATGTATTCAACATTTAAGTTTATTGAACACATAACCCACTTATTTTAAAGATGATATTAAACATTTCCATGTTTATAAAAATAAACATTTACAATACTTTTAGACGGTCATGTATATAAAACATAGTAACAAACATGTCACTTCAGCAAAACAAATCATTATACAACGTTCATTTTATATTTTTTAAGTTTATTGAAGTTATAAAACATCAAAGTAACAAACATGTTACTAAAGCTAAACAAATAAACCATTGTACATCTCAAACAAGTATTCAACATTTAAGTTTATTGAACTTATAAAACACATCTTGCACTTTTTAAAGACGATCTCCATGTTTATTAAAATTAACATTTACAATACTTTCAGGTGATCATAAATATAAAACAAACATGTTACTACAGCTAAAGAAATCATTCACCGTACATCTTAAACATCTTAAACAAGAATTCAACATTTAGGTTTTTGAACTTATAAAACACATCATGCACTTCTTTTAAAGATAACAAAAAACATCTCCAAGTCTTTTATAAAATTTATAAAAATCATAAAAATGGCTTACATTATGTTCTTCGAACATTGAAATCCATTCTGTGAATGAAATATTTTCAAAAATGTTTCAGTTGGAATATAAATAAAACTCTATGGTCCTCCCAGGGATAAACTCCAATGTGAAACTGATGCTCCAGACCCTTCAAACAGACTGATTCGTGATGGTGATGAGTAAACCAGATGTTCTCCTTGAAAAGGAGTTTCCCTACAGACAAACTTAAATTTCAACTAAAGAATAATTTGTATTAGATTTATTTCACACCATTCGCTTTAGATTGCTAAAGTTTCTTATTTTAATCATAATCATCAATGTATATCCCCCTCACACACACTCCTTTTTGAGTTGTATCTTTTAGAAAATGTGATGGTTATTTTATTACAAAAATATGTTGCTGTTTTAAAGGCTATATAAATAAAAAGTATAGAAATATAAATCTTGAGCCCAATATCTGAATATCATTATTGCTGTACTCATACTTTTCTGAATGATCTTTAACAGCATAATAAATATCGGGGATAATTAGCCTTCACTGAAAATACAGTATTCTTCATCTACTCTAAAATATATGTAGACAGTCAGCATATGTTGATGGTCACGTCTTCGAATTGAGAGCTTTACCCATAATGATCACAGGTTTGTTTCAAATTGCGTGTGTCAACAACAACTTGTGGGCCATAAGGATGTTACTACATATGAGAAAAGACACCACCAAAGACATCTCATGTTACGTAGACATGCACTCTTCGAATACCCACTGACTTTTTGCGTGAATGACACATCACATGTGAGGAGTGTTTTCTGGGGGTCTCCTGAGAATATACAGTTGCTCTGAAAAAGTCATTCTGACACATACCAGACTCCCATTGTAAGGAGAAATCTCCACAGACCGTCTCATGAACGCTTGACTGTAATCGCGAAACACAACACCATTATACACTGTTTTAATTTGTTTATTCAATTATTTAACACATATACTTACATTCAAATTTTTACACCTGGTACTTTATCAGTCTGATAAATTTGTGGACAATACTGTACATGATAAAATGGCAATCATGCTACCGTGTAAGTTAGACACAATGTTGTTTAGGAAAGTGATGTTTTCATCAAAGTCAGAGTATTCCTACTTCTTAACATTTAAAATTTTACTCTGATGTTCCAACGCAGGGGAACCGGGTGAGATATGTTAATCCTTCAACATATTTTTTTTATATATATATATATATATATATATATATATATATATATAGCTTTTTCTAATTGTATCAGCTGAGCTTGTTTCAACTGTTTATAGTCAATTTAGAGTAGAGTAATAGAGTCAACCTTATCGTCCTTGCTATTCCCCACATACAAACCATAAGCAACAACCTAAATTCAATAAAACCAGTTACACATCATGTAAGAAAGGCCTCATAACGCATACAGTCAAGCAGTATCCGCAACTTCTCTTGATTTGGTGTCATCGCTCTTACATTTGCAACTGATTCAGTGGGTAGGTCAAGATCATCAATAATGTTCTTCACTTTTGATCTAGCTTACTGTTTTTTCCTTTTAGGAAGATCTGATAACCTGAGAATACGAAAAGAAAAAGGATATTGGAAAAAAAATAAAATATAGAATAGAAAGAAAAAAATTACTTCAACCTTGTACTGACCTCTGTTCACAGTCTTTATCAGGTTTCTGATCTGAAACATCAGGGGAAACAAAGACTGTTAAGGACAATCCATGCGCTACAACATGCTATCTTATTCAGTGTACAGTATGCCTTCAGCGGTTATGCGGATGTGTCCAAAATATGAGGCCATCATAAAAATCCATCCTATAAATAAATAAAACAACTTATATAAAATTTACTTTGGGGCTTTACTTTAGACTCCAGATGTACACGATCAACATTATCTAATGGTTAAGCAACTCCATCTAATTACCATTTTTAATTGTTTCATATACCAACATTTATTCGCTTGTTTGTTTGTTTGGTGTAGAAGATGTACATGTATTACACTTACAATATACCATCACATTTGATTTGCCAGAGGTTGCAGAAGTCATAGTCATTGTAACGGAGCCTAGACTTGATCCAGTTATGACAGGGGCATATATCATACCGCCATTAGACGTGGAGCTCTTGCCTTTTTACAGAAAACAGGTCAATTAATATACTAGTTAATTGTACATCTGATAATGATTATTCGTTATTAATATTTAAATCACACTAACGTTTTACACGGATGCATGATGGTCCTTGTCTTGAAGTCTCTGTTGAATTAAAAAAAAAAAGTGTTATTTTGAATGGCAAAAATCAGGCTATGGACTGTATTGCAATCCGCCTTACTGAGATATGTATTTTAAAAGTAGTCCTATTCATAGCACAGGTCTTTACTATGCAAGGCAGTTCGGTTACCTGTCACTAAAGTTGAACTAGGGCCTATCTAAAGACACTTGTGGGCATCCAGCTAAAACTCAGGACTAAAAATCCATACTTCTTCTTTAGATCATATTATATCTGTAACAAATCACTGTTAATGTACACAGATTTCACACTAGGCTGTATGACGTTTGTATGTTTTAGCCTAAATGAAATGTTTCATATATATACCCCTAGGTTCACTTTATAAACGGACTTTAATTTTTATGAAGGTATGCAGTAGGCATTATGCACCCATTACGGTCCAAAAACGCACTTTTGCAAACCAACTTGACTGTAGTATGTGGTGATCCATTTTTGGTCGGGAGAAAATTCATTTACATCATCTTCTTTCAGCAAATCTAGAAATTTTCGACACATAGAATAAAAAAGAAAAAAAGAAAAAGAAGTGCTATAACCTTGTATCGGCATCGGTTTAGAGTCTCTATCAGGCTTCTGATCTGAAACATTAGGGAAACAAAGATTATTACTAAGGACACTCAATACATGCACTACAACAATCTCATCTCTACATGCAGTCATCATCATACCCAGAATCTCCCTAGTGGTCACGCTGATTGTCTCTTTGCTGTTAACACAGACGTCTGTCACATCAGGCCGTGTTTCCTTTTTCAGGCTTCTTACAATCTTCATTTCGTTCTTAAGGTTTGTTTTACGCTTAGTATCCCCCGTACAATCATGATTCGGATAGCGCTCATCGACGATGACCGTGTTCATCGGTTTGATCATTTGTCCTTTGTAATATGGTTTAAACATAGAGTCTATGATGACTTTTACACCGCACATTTTTTCTGCGGCACAGCTGCACTCCGATTGATCATCCGCAGCAGCGCCAGACCTACAGTTGTTCTCCATCAGATTCGACGTAGTTTCAGACATTCTTTTCAGAATTCAGTTTTCTCCAAGACGTAGCCGTTTCCTAGAATTTAGGATTTGACCGTTTACTCCCAAAAGTGTTATTAGCAGTAAAATTGCAGCAGAGCCGTGGTTCAGTAAAACAGGTTTGTTGTTGTTGTTTTTAATCAACAAGACGTTGCAGTAGCTCCGTCGTCCAAACCTGGTTATGTTCACAGTGTCGGGTGAACTCAGTTACTGCAGAGTTGATGACGACCTCAGTTGTTGGTTTTACTAATAGGGTCCACCCCTCAAGCTTGTTGTAAGGTCTAAGAGGGTTGTGGCCGGAAGGCTTGAAAATCAGTCAGGCACCCAAGATAAGTTTCGCTCAAGCTAGTTATAATATTTTGATTAAAGATTATAGACTCAAAAAAATAAGATCCACGAACCAAGTGGTAACTATTATACCACAGATAATGATAGGTTGTTAAAGATTTTAGAGCCAATTCCATAATAAAATGTTTCAAATAAATTTACAATCGTTATAAATAATACATGCAACACTAGACATCAACAATATTGTGTCTTAAAATATGTTTAAACCTTTTAAACATATGATAAAATTTGAATAAAAAGAGGCAAAGGGGAAACTGAATCCAATAAATGTTTATTAAAACAATTAAACATATAGCAAGAAACAGAGGAAAAGACTCAACGCTTTACAATTTTGTTGTGCTGCTATACATCCAAAACATATTGATGCCCACAATAAAACACTGACTGTGAAATTGGTCTAACTTGACTGAAACAGCTTGTCAATGGTTGAGAAAACAGTTTTTAACACAGGTTCGTCGCTCGCGTCTAAATATAGATTTGTTGTGCAGCATCCGAAAGGGTTGTCCTCAGGAATAGGCCAGGCGTCATCATGCTCATACTCAGAGTCATCATCAAAGTCCTCCTCAGAGTCATCATCAGACTCATCCTCGGAGTCCTCCACGGAGTCAGACTCGCCTCTTTGAGACAAAACTTTTCTTTTATATTCCTCCAGATGTTTCTTTACCCTTATGAGATGATTTTGATCGTGATGCAATTTTCTTTCAGATTCCTCCCGCTGTTTGTTTACCCTTATGAGATGATTTTGATCATGATGCGTTTTGTTCCAACAGGCAGATAGGCGGACGTATTCTGGTCTCGTTGAGGCAAGGTATCTCATACCCGCCGTGACAGAATCCCACTGATAAACGTACCTGATTTTACCACCAAATTTAATTTTTGTCCAAATTTGATTGTAGAAGTACGTCCAGTCTACGGCCGTTAAAAGCAGATAGCTACATTCAGGAATACATATATCTTCATAATCCAAAACGTAGAGTTTCACAGTCTGCAATGTCTTGTCAAACACAAATCTCCCCGTACGATCCTCAGACACTGTGAATTCTTGTTTCGCAAAATCTTCATCTTCATCGAGAATCTTTATCAGACCGTGACTTTCCTGGTGCATTTCCATTTCAACAAAATTTCTTGCCGATGTGACTGAAATTAATCTTGTTTCAGGGGTGTTTGGAGGCCTTTGTACCAATGCAGAAACCGCGTCAAACTGAGTGTCTCTAAACTCTGAATGTAGGTTGGGGGTGCGTCAAACAACCAAGAATGTGACAATATTTACATAAAAACACACCTCCCCAATGTCCAGACCAATGGGGTATGACTGTTTTATTTACCACCTAGCCAACGGAAAAATACGTCCCAATATCTACACAAATATAACTCACTAGCTCTATATCTTTGCCATTGTTTTTGGCTAGTTTTTAGACGAAGACTCTGGTCAAACATGCTGCGAGTGTTCGCAGGAAAACAAGAACAAGTACAGAATACGAGAATTAAATGAAATTTACTTTAGAAAAATACTTTAGAGCTTACCCCAGTCTGTATAAAAAGAGACACAAGGTCTCAATATTACCGTTCCTCTGCTACATGTACATCTACCTCATTTTAAAACTCAAAGTTATACGTTACAAGTTGAAGGTGGTGTGGAAACACTATGTTTTGTATTTTTTAAATAATTATGGTAGAGTTACAGTTTTTGGGTAGTTTAGGGTAGGTGCATGTAAGCAATGAAAACTTAAATGTGAGTAAATGTGACAGGCACATTACTTGCATAAAAGACTGTCTTTATCCTTTTCAAGGAGATGCAGTATAATGTTATGTTTCTTAATTGTGATCACACTACAACAAGGAGTCGTTTTTGAGATGGAGGACAAATAAATTAGTTAAAATACATTTAACATTTAAAATACATAAAACACATTTTAACAAAGATTACAATTTTTCTTTAGATACCAGTAATTTACTAGCTCTGATCTAGTGAG